>NW_027325803.1:1300619-1561053 GCF_048418805.1 Vulpes vulpes
CGTATTTGCTTGTAGTTAGATAAAGAAATTCTGGAAGGATATGTAAGAAATTAATAAAGACAGGTATATGGGCATGAGAAGTAGAAAGACAGAGACAAGGTGGGAGTGAGACATTATGTATCATTTTCTTTCTTTTTTCAAATCCAGGTAAGGTACGTGCAGGACTTGGGCAGCAAGGTGCCCTACGTAGGGTATTACGTGAAAATATAGGATATGCACAATTACAATCTTAGGTAGTATAAGAAATCATTGTGATGCTGGCTAATGGAAGGCTCAAATGAGGAATGGAGTAGGGAGGGATGCTAGGTGAGTGTCCTCCCTACCTCAAAACAGTGCTTCTCAACTTAGCTATAAATTATCATCACCTGGGGGCCAGGAAAAACATTTTTAGGTACAACTTATATACAGTGAAATGCAGAAATTGTGAGTGTACAAAAGTTTAAAAAATTGGAGTACAGTTGACATATTTATCACTTTCTGTGTTTTTACTTCTGACAATGTGACTGTATTACTGATCTAAAAAATACAATAAAATGTCCTCTTTTACTTTTCAAGCTAAACATATGGGGATGCAGTACCCAAGGCAATTAGGAGTTGGCTTCTAGTCCTACCTATAGCTCGCCGTGTCATGTAGCCCTGAGTTAAGTCACCCTCTCCCTGGGTCTTACCTTCATCCTGTACAACAGAGGGGGTTAGACTCCATGCTCTCTCCTAGCTCTAAAATTCTCAGAGGCTAAATCCTGCCTCCTCCAGGAAGTCTCTCCAGATTGCCTCTGTCTATAGCAATCTCTCTCTCTCAAAGGCCATGCATGGCAAAGCTAGGAAGGCTCACCTGACTGCTACCACCAGACCTGCTTTCCATGGATCAGTCTGGCGTGCACATCCTTGACAGGGAGGTGCACGCACACCTGGATGAGCAGGATGTGGAGGAGACCAGATGCCTGGTCTAAGAAGGAACTCAGGAAACTTAGCCCGAAGGAGAGGAATCATGCCTGCAATCATCCAAGAGAGCAAGCCAAGGGGTGCCCCTGCATTTTCACCCAGGCAAGCAATCTAAGAGCAATCCAGAGACGGGAGTGGCTGCCTCAAGAATGAGTGAGCTTCAAGTTCCTGGAGGTGTGTGTATATGGACAGCCACAGGTCAAGGGTGCTGCAGAGGGAATGCCAACATAGGGGGGTTATGGACACCTCCAAATCCTGAGAAACTATGGTTCCTGCATACATGCTGCTCCTGAAATCACACCAATGAAACCCAAGCTGCTGGGCCTGAGGTCGGACTCCTGGCCCTATTCTTGCTCCAAGAGCCAAGTGTAGGGGGAGAGGAAGGGAAGGCCCCTATGTCGATTCCAGGAAAAGGCTCACGTATCTGGGGTGGGGTACAGGATAAGGGAGAGGTCCTCTACCACAACTATCAGGGCCACCCACCAGCGACCGCCTTCTTCACCTCCTGTCCACCCCTTCCCGAACCCATCAAGTGCCACTCTGGCACTCAGCAGCCCAGAACCAGCCAGTTCACCAAGGCTTCCTTTCTTCCCTCCCACCGAAAGCTCCAGTCCAGCCATCTGCCATCCCTCTCAGGCGCTTTCCCTCCTCTACTGCCTGTAGACATGGGGACAAGAAGACTGTTTCCTTCCTGACACAGGGGAACTCTGGAGCCGCCGATCTGCTGGACCATACCGCCTCCCCTTCAGACCTCAACCCCTCTCACCTGGTCAACGTCTAAAGAGTCCCTGGGAGTGCTGGCAGCGTCTGGGCTGGCTTTCCTGGGTACAGCTAGATCTGGAGAACACAGAAAAGGTCAAAGGCAGGTCAGGGATATTTTGGCTTGGGCCGGTGACAGAGGAAATGTCCCTGCTGCTTTTCCTAGAGTCTCATGCTTCAGGACCTCTCACGGCAGCGGGGCAGCTCCGTGGAGGGGCTGCCATGTGGAAGGAGAGCTCCCTAACTGCAGTGAGCATGAACCCAAAAGGGAGGGGGGAAGCAGAAGAGAACAAGCCCCAGGCGCACCTGTCCATTTCTTGGCCGCCACCAAGGCAAAGTGTGAACAATCCTAAGGCTGTTATTGCTCGCTGACTTCTCTGCATACAGTGAGAGCGTCACGGTACTCTTATGACCCACAGCTCCTTTCCCTGCCACTGCCCAGTTACGATACCAAAGACAAGCTGCTTAAACTCTGTGGGGGTCATTTCCTGTATATGGAGCAACATTTGCTGCCTCGTGGAGGAGGCACGAGTCCATGACCATTCTAGGATTATGCTTTTATGGGCCCACGTCCACCAGCCCCGAGGGCAGGAGAGAGGGAGCTGAGGGAGCCCCCACGGCTGGCGCTTGCTCAGATGCCTTCAGATTCTGTTGCCCCCCACGCCTCTCCCAGTAAGGGCGTCCTCACACCAGTTATCTATCTAGAGCTCAGATTTCAGCCTAGAGATTTTTGTCTAAGGGCTTTTAAGGGTTCCTCGCCCTGGGGGCCCTGTTGGGCATCTCTTCCCCCAGTGTCTTCTGAAAGCCCCCCACCCCCTCCCCGACATCCCCAGCTCATAGAGTCGCCACAACTCCTGGATTTGGACTGCAGAGCCAAGCACTACCTCATCCCCAGCTATGTAATGTGTCCCATCTGTGTCCTGGTTGGACTGGACAACTCTTGAGCTCAGGAACCGGCCTGCTGTCTACTTCCCAAGTGCCTAATACCAGGCAGGGCCCACGAAGGTGGGCAGTTGGTCCAGATGACAGGCCATGGGGGAGGCAAAGCATCTCCTCCACTGAGCCACAGCATGGTTTTGGGTAAACATCCAACCACTCAACAACCAACCAACCATCCAAATTTTTTTTTTTTGGTAAAAATCCATCCAAGGGGACAGCCCGGGTGGCTCAGCGATTTAGCACCAGCTTTGGCCCAGGGCATGATCCTGGAGACCCAGGATCGAGTCCCATGTTGGGCTCCCTGCATGGAGCCTGCTTTTTCCCTCTGACTGTGTCTCTGCCTCTCTCTCTCTGTGTCTCCTCTCATGAATAAATAAATAAAATATATCTTTTAAATAAAATATTAAAAAAAAAAATCCATCCAAGGGAGCGAGTTCTCTCCGCTCCCTTCTGCTCTAACTTCACCGCTGACTGCTCTGTTGCTAGATACCAGGCTTAAGAGGAACTTCCTGGAGTGGTTCTCTCTCCAGGGCTGAACTGATACTGCGTCTGGTTCTCAGCTTTGTATTTTAACTTCTCTGAGGATCGCCACATCACAGCTCATCCAAAAGGTCTTGCAAATTGGTAAAACGTGACCCCCTTGGGAGGCCGCAGACCCACCCCAGGCCTCCCCTCCTCCTTACCCTGTGCTCTAGAATCTACCACGCGAGCAAACCCGAGACTTCATGTGTCAAAAGCCAGTTTCCGCTTCTGCCACATGCAAATGGTCCTTTCCTGCCCCCCCCCCCCCCCCCCAGGGAGCAACAGCGATGCAAAAGGATGCAAAGGGGCGGGCGCTCACCTGTGTCCCCGGTGATGCAGGAGACGAGCTCCTGCAGGCGCACTTTGAATTCCTCGAAGCCGTCGGTGCGCACGGCCGTGTGCAGGTCGCGGGGCTCCTCCTGGCGCAGGCGGCCGAGCGCGTCACGCAGGAAGCCGTGCATGTCCAGCACCTCCTGGTCCGAGGCGTAGAGCTTCATCCTGCGCACCAGCGCGCTCCCCGTGCGGATGCGCTGCAGCACGGCCTCCAGGCGGCCCATGCGGCCCGCCAGCTCCTCGTAGCAGCGCTGGTACCGCGCCGTCACCCCCGCGAGCAGCTCCTGCTCCCGCGCCAGCACGTGCTCCACCAGCTGGCGCACCCGCGCGCGGATCAGCGCCTCCGTGTCGGCGCGCGCGCGGCCCAGCTGGCTGACGGCCGAGTGCATCTGCGCGTGCGCCGCCCCGAAGGCGCCGTCCTGCTCCTGCAGCACCCGGGCCATGGTGTCCAGCTCCTCCTGGCGCTGCTGGATCTCGGCGCTGATGTCGCACTTGAGCTCGCCGTGGCTGCTGTCCAGGAGCGCGCACGAGCAGCACAGCGGCTTGGAGCAGCCTCGGCAGTAGATGCTGCGGACACACGAGGCCGGCGCAGTTGAGGGCTCTCCTGCCCCCCCCTGCCCCCAGCTCTCCTAGGGAGACTCCCCTTCGAGGGTGACAAAACCTCGAATAGTGGCATGTTCCCCGGTTCCGTCTGTGGCCAGCGCGATGGTGTCCAAACCACCAATAAAGCATTAGCACATGGAAAGGTACTGAGGTTCCAACCGCTAGCCTCCCCCCAGCCTCCCCCTAGCCTCCCGCTAGCCTCCAGCTAGCCTCTCACTAGCCTCCACCCAGCCTCCCGCTAGCTTCCAGCTAGCCTCCACCCAGCCTCCTGCTAGCCTCCACCCAACCTCCATCCAGCCTCCAGCTAGCCTCCACCCAGCCTCCAGCTAGCCTACACACACACAGGGGATCAGCTCCTCACACGCTTCTGAACTTCCTTTCCCTTCCTGTGAGGCAACCAGATGAGCATCCGGGTGCCTCCTTCCAGCCCTCTGTCTGCTTTAAACCACTTTGCACAGATAGCCAGGCTATGCAGCTGCTCGCAGGATCTTAAGGAGCTGATGCGACGCATCCCGTGTAATCCTCACTAGAGTTTCAGAGGCGAGGAGAGCTACCGTTACCCTCACTTCACAGGTGAAGAAACAGAGGCCCTCAGAGGTTAAATAATTGCCCCAAGTATCTACAACAATTCTAGTAGGTTGCTACTTGGTTTACAAGAAAGATCATGCTACAAATGAGATCATGAGTCATGACTCTGTAACTTCCTCCTCTAATTTAACTTTTCCTTAGGACAACATTCCTGGAGGTCTGATAAGTATGGGTCTAACGTATTCTCTTTTAAAAGCTCCCTTAAAGGGGATCCCTGGGTGGCTCAGTGGTTCAGCGCCTGCCTTTGGCCCAGGGCGTGATCCTGGAGTCCCGGGATCGAGTCCTGCGTCGGGCTCCCGGCATGGGGCCTGCTTCTCCCTCTGCCTGTGTCTATGCCTCTCTCTCTCTCATGGTCTGTCGTGAATAAATAAATAAAATCTTTAAAAAATTAAAAAAAAAAAAGCTCCCTTAAATTCCATGTGTACCACAACTGATCCAGTCAGTCTCCCGTTATGGACAATCCAGTGATTTCCTATTTGTACTCCCCCCGCCCCTTTATGCCAATATGGACAATGTTAGGCCGACTTTATGTGGCCTAACACGTCTTCTGTTCTATGAAATAGGTTACAAATGATAGGAGTGCTAAATCAAACCGTATGCATGCTTTTAGTTATTTAATGTATTTTAGCTAGCAGACACTTCTATGGCATTATTATAAACATTTGAGGAATATCAACCCTTTTAATCTTCCTAACAGTCCTACAGAGTAGGAATTATTATATCTTCATTGTTTTTTAAAAGATTTTATTTATTTACTCATGAGAGACACAGAGAGAGGCAGAGACACAGGCAGAGGGAGAAGCAGGCTCCATGCAGGGAGCCCGACACGGACCCGATCCAGGATCACACCCTTGGCTGAAGGCAGCGCTAAACCGTTGAACCACCTGGGCTGCCCTTATATCTTCATTTTAATGATGGGAAACCTGAACAAGAGGTACAATGACTTGTCCAAGGTGACACAACTAGTGAGTGATAGACTCCAGAGACAAACTGTAGTAGGCAGAAAATGTACTAATAATCCCCAGAACCTGTGTATGTTACCTTATATGATGGCAAGGACTTAGTACATGTGATTAAGTTAAGGATCCGGGATGGGAATATTATCTTGGATTATCTGGGTGGATCCAGTATAATCACGAGGGTCCTTATAAGGAAAATAGAGGGGGAAGCAGGCAGGTGTGAGGAAGAAGATGTGATCATGGAAGCAGAGGTCTCATGATGCTATCCTTCTGGCTTTGAAGATGGACAGGGGTCATGAACCAAGGAATGCAGGCAGCCCCTAGAAGTTGGAAAAGGCTAGAAGACAGATTCTCCCCAAGAGCCTCCAGACGGAACACGGCCCTACTGACACCTTGATTTTATCTCAGTGAAACCCATTTCAGGCTTCTGACCTCCAGAGGTACATGATAATAACAACTTTGTGATATTTCGCTATACCTTTCTCTTCCTCCCATCTTGGGGCCTGTGGAGGCTTTTTTTTTTCTTTTTTTTAAAGATCTTATTTATTTATTCATGAGAGATACACAGAGAGAGGCAGAGACATAGGCAGAGGGAGAAGGAGGCTCCTCGCAGGGAGCCTGATGTGGGATTCGATCCCAGCACCGGACCATGCCCTGAGCCAAAGGCAAACGCTCACTGCTGAGCCACCCAGCTGTCCCAGGGCCTGTGGACGCTTGCTGGGAACAGGACTCTTAGAATGACAAGTATGTCCACAGGGCTGTGGTCCTAGGCCGTGTTTGCTGGCTATACGTGGGGTTTCCAGAACCAGAGGGAGCACACAGATCTTAAAATTGAAGGTGTTTATGCATGAGATGAAACTGAATTCCATCTAGGCAAGAGCTATGCTTACGTGAACAAAGCAAGAACAACAGAGTGACTCCCGGTGGCAAAACAAACCAAACCAGAGTAGTCTGGGGAAAAGCAATTCATGCTTGTGGAAGCAGTGGCATGGTTCATGCCAAATTCCCAAGCAACCTTCCTGCTAAAGCCATTGGCCATAGATTTCATGTGATGCTGTACCCCTCAAGAATTTAAACTTACAAGTAAATACATAAAGGTGTAGAGAAGAAAATCAATTTGTAATGTTTTAAGCTCCTTAAATTTGCAGTAATTTGTTACAGCAGCCATAAGAAACTACCATAAAACCCCAGGCAGTCTGGCTCAAGTCCACAGTCTCAAACACTCCAATGCTGCCTCTTCCAACACTCCCAGGAAAATATTGTTAGTCATTTCCCCAGAAATATTGCTGTAATTTGTTCTCACTAGCAACGATAGCCCACCTGAGGCCAGGAGAAAGGATCTTAGCTGGAGCCACTTTGGCCTCTGTTACTGAGATCAGTTTGTCCTGGAACTACCAGCAGAGACCCTGCTGGCCAACCTGACTTCAAAATTGTGGCACCAGGCACGGGGCCTCAGCTTCGCCAGCTCTCAACCTCCCCACATCCCCCGAGAAGGCAAGGCCTTAGAGCTTGAACCTCTTGATCAAACACAGGAGACTTATTCCAGGCCAGCAGAGGTTTCCTGGAGAGCCCAGAGTATGAGGGAATCATGGGGGCTGGCACTGGGTCAAGGGCCTTTAGCTCCTTCCAGCCTCGGGAAATAAGATGCAAGTGACAGAGACCCAGCAGCAAGAGGCAGGGCCAGTGACTGATGTCAGTGGCAGCTGAAGCAGAGAAAAGAGCTGGACAAATGCAGATCTGACCTCGGCCCAGCGCCCTGGGCAAATACCTAACCTCCTTGCACCTCAGTATTCTTATCTGTAAAACAGGGATAATCCCCAACTCACATGGGAGTGGAGTAGAGGATCAAATGAGAGAAGTCCTACATAAATGTTCTCAACAAAGACTGTGATTATTGTAATTGACTGAAATATTCCTACTCAACCAATGATACGAGTAACGAGAAATGCTGAGCAATTATGAAGAGAACTAGTAACTCTGCAGAGGGCAGCTTGGCACCAGCCATCAAAATCACAAATGTTTTTATCCTCTGACCCAGCAATCTCTCTTACAGGTATCTGTTCTATAGCTCTATCTCTACGTCTTCGAAACAACATCTGTACAATGTCACGCAGTATGTAAGAGCAAAAAATAGAAACAATGCTAGGCAATATGTTTTATAAATTCCAGCCTTACAGTGGAATCCTATGCAGCTTTAAGAAACCACAGAAACTCTTTATATGGAAAAATCTCCATGGCAAAATCAGGATGATAATAGGAACGATAGAAAGATTAAATGAGTTAATATATATATATAAAAGGTTAGCGTAGTGACTAGCATACAATGATGTTCAATATTTGTACTATTATAATGTATATTTTATTTTATATTTTTTAAAAAAGATTTTATTTACTTATTTGAGAGAGAGTGAGCAAGAGAGAGAGGACAAGTAGGGGGTAGAGGGAGAGGGAGAAGCAGACTCCCCATTGAGCTGGAGCCTGATGCAGGGCTTGATCCTGGGACCATGGGATCATGACCTGAGCCAAGGCAGATGCTTCTCTGACTGAGCCATCCAGGCACGCCTATAATGTATTTTGTTTTTTTAAGATTTTATTTATTTGTTCATAGAGACAGAGAGAGAGAGAGGCCGAGACACAGGCACAGGGAGAAGCAGGCTCCATGCAGAGAGCCTGACATGGGACTCGATCCAGGGTCTCCAGGATCACGCCCTGGGCTGCAGGCGGCGCTAAACCACTGCGCCACCGGGGCTGCCCTATAATGTATATTTTAAATTTAAAAAAATCAATAAGATGCTACCTATTGTGTAAGAATGAAGATGGAGTTAGGAATAGATGGGGCTAGACAGGGAAAGATAAGAGAAAGGCCCAGAGTCAGGCTCCCATAAATCCCAAGGACACTGAGAGGCCCCAAAGTCAGGCTCCTACCCGTCCCAAGGAAACAGAGATAAGGCAGCAAAAACAGAAAAAATAAAAAATAAAATAAACCTGGCTCCCTAACTCCAAAATGTTAGGGAGTATCTTCCTTTGGTGGTTAGATGGACAGACCAGACCCCAAGACAGCCATATATCAATCACTCAAGACAGCACAAAGAAATCTCAAGGCTGTGGGCTCCCTGGTTAGGTTCTCAATAAAAGGCCAGCCAGAAAGCATTCAGCGGCAACCCTGTCAGGACCCCCCTCACTTCTGAGATCTTTCTCTGTATCTTGGCTTAATAACCTTCTATCACTTTACTCACTCTCTGTTTGTCCACGACATTCATTCTTCGACTCTGTGAGACAAGAACCTAGCTCTTCCATATCAAGACTATATTCAGGGGCCCCTGGGTGGCTCAGTGGCTGAGCATCTGCCTTTGGCTCAGGTCATGATCCTGGGGTCCTGGGATCGAATCCCGCAGTGGGCTCCCCGCAGAGAGCCTGCTTCTCCCTCTACCTATGTCTCTGCCTCTCTCTGTCTCTCATGAATAATTTTTTTAAAAAAGACTATACTCATATTTGGTTATATCTACCAAAAGACATTTTAGAAGGACACACAAGTTGATAAAAGTGGTTCTGGGTGGGGCAGGGCGGAGGTGGAATGAGACATTTCACTGTTAAGTCCTTTAAATGGTTTTTATATTTGGGGTGCCTGGCTGGCTCAGTCAGTTGAACGTGAGACTCTTGATCTCGGGGTTTTGAATTCAAGCCCCACACTGGGGGTAGAGCGTACATTTAAAAACAATTGTTCTAATGAAATCTTTTGACTGCTTTCATGTTTGAACCTTGTGAATGGATGCCTATTTTCTTTTCTTTTTTTTTTTAAAAAATTTTTAAATTTATTTATGATAGTCACAGAGAGAGAGAGAGAGAGAGAGAGAGGCAGAGACACAGGCAGAGGGAGAAGCGGGCTCCATGCACCGGGAGCCCGACATGGGATTCGATCCCGGGTCTCCAGGATCGCGCCCTGGGCTAAAGGCAGGCGCCAAACCGCTGCACCACCCAGGGATCCCGGATGCCTATTTTCTAAATGAAAGAAGAGAACACAAGTCAATGTGGGCAACCACATAGTGTGCAGAAATAGAGAACTAAAGCTTGCTGTCACTTTCCCTGCTTTGGACCCTGGGAAGGGCTGAGTCTGAACTCAGCCTCCCTTTCTTAGGAAGAATGTTCCAGAGCTACCTTGGTGGCTCAGCAGTTGAGCATCTGCCTCCGGCTCAGGGTGTGATCTGGGCCAGGGATCGAGTCCCACATCAGGCTCCCCACTGGGAGCCTGCTTCTCCCTGTACACCTAGGGTAGTCTGGCTGGCGGTAGAGCAAGACTTTCTGGGTTGACCCCAGTCTCTGCTAGGGCCTTACTCTGAAGCCCCATCTCCCCTAAATGGGTCCTCCTAGGGCAAGTGGCCACTGCCCCCACCACTGGACAGAAGCAGACAATTGGCAGCAGGTTTCCGTGAGGTGGTTGGCCTGCATCAGACTCCCTGGGTCTGAAAGCTCCCAGCCTTCTGATAAGACCGAGGTGCAGACCATAAATTGGAGTGGCCCATCAACGGGCTGCCCCCCGGGACCAGGACTTCCTTGGCCTAAGATTCCTTCACCCTCATTCAAGGGACCCTCACTGAGCAGAACCTGTGTGCTTGGCACTTTGCGGAAGGCAAGGTGAGGTGGGCACATGCCCACAAGGAGCTCCATGACAAAAACCAGAACTTAGACATAGATAATAGCTCTGAAGCAAAA
This sequence comes from Vulpes vulpes, assembly GCF_048418805.1. NCBI lineage: Eukaryota > Metazoa > Chordata > Mammalia > Carnivora > Canidae > Vulpes > Vulpes vulpes. The sequence goes on from NW_027325803.1 coordinate 1,310,975, forward strand.
TGACAGTTATTTGCTCCTGGATTACTCAAAAGAATGAACTAAAACAGCATAGAATTAATAAGAAGTTGCTCCAGAAAGTGGCTGAAATATTCCAGAATTAAGAGTCGAAAATCACTTAATTCTAGCCTAGCAATTCAGATGAAAAGAGACATGGAAAAAAATTTCGATGCTCTCATTCACAAACAGCAATTTGCAAATGCTTAAAAAAAAACCCCAAACAAACTGTAGACGTAATTATAGCAAAAAGTATACATATGGAAAAAAAGACAAAACTACTGAGAAAAATCTAAAAAACAGGAAGATGTACCCAGGTCCCAATGGAGGAGGCTAAATATTAATGATTATCAATTCTTCTCAAGTTAATATAAAGGGTTAAGGGAATTTTAATCAAATCACAGATGAGATTTTGAAACTGTACTGACTGATTCTACATTTCACAGGATGGAATAAACAGATCAAATAGTTAAGAAATTTTGGGGAAGCCAGTGTCAGGAACGGGAATTTTCTCTGCCAGATAACATAGGACAGAATGTCCATTAAGAGAGTACATGTGGGGCAGCCCCGGTGGCGCGGCGGTTTAGCGCTGCCTGCAGCCCAGGGTGTGATCCTGGAGATCCGGGATCGAGTCCCACGTCGGGCTTCCTGCATGGAGCCTGCTTCTCCCTCTGCCTGTGTCTCTGCCTCTCTCTTGCTCTCTCTGAATAAATAAATAAATAAATCTTTAAAAAAAAAAAAAAAGAGAGTACATGTGGGGGCACCTGGGTGGCTCAGTTGGTTAAGCGTCCGGCTGTTGGTTTTGGCTCAGGTCATGATCTCAGGGTCGTGGGATCGAGCCCCATGTCGGGCTCCGTACTGGGCGTGAAGTCTGCTTAATATTCTCGCCCTCTCCCTCTACCCCTTCCCCAAAGCACATGCTATCTGTCTGTCTCTCTCTCAAATAAATAAATAAATATTTTAAAAAAAGAAGAGTATGTGTGGAGCTAGTCTCAGAGTAATGAGAAAGATGAGCAGAACAGACTAGGTAGTCCTGAAATAGGCCCTGGCATCTATAATAATGTGATATTTTATGGAATACAGAAAGCATCCCACACTAAAGGACATTAAACAATTCCATTCAGCAACTGGAATCGAGAAAACTGGCTACCCAGGGGCAAAAAGTAAGTTAGAGCTTGCTTCATATATCACACTTCAACACATTTATGATGGGTCACGGAATTAAAGATGAACCCTAACGATATGCTAGTTGACTGTTTACTTATGATGGTAAAGACCTTATAACCTCTGAAGAAATGGAAGAAATCATACAATCAACGGATGCGACTACCTAAAAATTCAAAACTACATATTTTCTGGAAAGGCATTCACAACTGTCTATCATGAGAAAAGCAAGTTACGGAATGCCACACACTGTTCATTTTGGTTTAGATGATTATAGAGATCCCAAGAGGGAAAGAAAACAGTCTACATTGATGGGAGTTAGTCACTTCTTTCTCTTTCTCCCTCCCTCCCCCTTTTCATCTATTTAGATCTTCCAAAAATTTCCATAATCACTTCAAAGTGAAGGAGTTTGGGCTTTAAATAGAAGGCAATGGAGACCTCAAAAAACATTCCATCTGGGAATTACAAAGCTCTTCCTCTTCTTCCCTGAGATGGGTTGTTTCGCTTATCCATTTATGACTGTTCAGTGAACTGACTACGTTGTTAATATTTTTTTCATTTTTTATTTTTTTAAAGATTTTTAAAGATTTATTTATTAATGAGAGAGAGAGAGATAGAGAGAGAGGCAGAGACACAGGCAGAGGGAGAAGCAGGCTCCATGCAGGGAGCCCGACGTGGGACTCGATACCAGGTCTCCAGGATCAGGCCCTGGGCTGAAGGTGGCGCTACACGCTGAGCCACCCCGCTGCCCTTTTTTACATTTTTTAAACGATTTTTAAATTTATTTATTTTTTTTTAATTTTTTTTTTTTTATTATTTATTTATGATAGTCACAGAGAGAGAGAGAGAGGCAGAGACACAGGCAGAGGGAGAAGCAGGCTCCATGCAGGGAGCCCGACGTGGGACTCGATACCAGGTCTCCAGGATCAGGCCCTGGGCTGAAGGTGGCGCTACATGCTGAGCCACCCCGGCTGCCCTTTTTTTCATTTTTTAAACGATTTTTAAATTTATTTATTTTTTATTTAAAAAAAAATTTTTTTTTAATTATTTATTTATGATAGTCACACAGAGAGAGAGAGAGGCAGAGACACAGGCAGAGGGAGAAGCAGGCTCCATGCACTGGGAGCCCGACGTGGGATTCGATCCCCGGTCTCCAGGATCGCGCCCTGGGCCAAAGGCAGGCGCCAAACCGCTGCGCCACCCAGGGATCCCTTAAATTTGTTTATTGATGAGAGAGAGGCAGAGGCATAGGCAGAGGGAGAAGCAGGCTCCCTGTGGGGAGCTCAATGTGGGACTCGATCCCAGGACTCTAGGATCACGCCCTGAGCCAAAGGCCGACACTCAACCACTGAGCCATCCAGGTGCCCATGTTGTTAATATTTTAATAAAAGCCTCACGTTGGTGGCAGCAGAGGCGACTAGTGACCCCGTGTGAACAAAGCTGCTCTCAGGGATCCATGTGCATCATCTTCCTTAAGTTCGATCCTCGTCCTGTTTCCAAAAATGCATACAGGCTCGTCCTGGGGCCAACAGGGATGAATTTTACCACAGACCGTCCAGGTTAGCTGACTTCCAGGGGACAAGAAGGTCCTCAGTGGGCCTCACATGGAGGAAGGCAAGGAAGGGGGCACGTGGCTGGGCCTCAGCACGTGGACCCTCTGGCCACGCTCACCGACCACCTGCAGCCAAGCAAGAGCGGGGCGCCCGGGCCGAGGCGAGCTGGCGGCCCACCTTCGGACCACAGACGCGGCCAGCCTGTCCTCCCTGGAGAGGGCACCCGCAGGGGGCCACCTGCACAGCGGCTTTAACCTCCCCGCCGGCCTGAGCAGACAAGGCAGCTGTCCTCGGCTACTACGGAAACGGGGGTGGGGGTGGGGGGGGAGCCCCAGCCGGTGGTCCTGGCACCAGGGGCCTGTGCAGCAAGCAGGGCACTGCGGGAGATGCCGGGGGAGCCGTGCTCTGGGAGCAGCTCTTTCTGGGACATCCCCATTGCCTGCTCCCGAACGTGCTCGAGGACGGCGAGGTCTGAGTGGGCAGATCTGCTGGGGCCAGCAGAGCACCCTCGTCCTTCTCTAGCCCTGGGACACTGAGGCAGGCAGCTGTGCTGCCCTGGGGGGCTCAACGTGACTGGGCCCCCCCCACTCGGCCAGCAGGGACCCGATGGACACACTATTCTTCGCTCCTCCTCTCCTAACTGCTCCCCTCCTGGACCAGTACACTTGGAAACTGAAAAATAAATAAAATAAAATAAAGTAAAATAAAATAAAATAAATAAAATAAAAGCCTCAACAGGTCTCCTGGGTTCTCGGTGTCCCCATCCGAAAGCTGCCTATGTCTACATTGCTCTGCCAGAGGCTACGTGACAGCAGGAAGGGTAGAGGACAGCTTTGGGCCTGAATCTGGGCCCTTTTCATTTCTAGCTACAAGGACTTGAGCAGGGATCCCTGGGTGGCACAGCGGTTTAGCACCTGCCTTTGGCCCAGGGCGCGATCCTAAAGACCAGGGATCAAGTCCCACGTCGGGTTCCCTGCATGGAGCCTGCTTCTCCCTCTGCCTGGGTCTCTGCCTCTCTCTCTCTCTCTCTCTCTCTCTGTCTATCATGAATAAATAAATAAAATCTTAAAAAAAAAAAAAAAAGGACTTGAGCAAATGACTTTCTTAGAGTCTTTACTTCCCTGTCTAAAAATGGGGATAAATAACGATGCCTCTCATAGACTCTTGCAAGGACAAATGGGGGCTGGTCTATGTGAAGTCAGCTGCACAGAGCCAGCTCCGCAGTGGACATTCTGGAGCCATGTAAGAAGGGGAGGCATTAACTACACATGTACATATGGCTGGGAGAGCCCTCCTTTGGGTGGGCAAAGCCCTCAACCTCAAACAGTAGGAAACATCACATTGAGCATGGTCTCCAGGCTGCCCTCCTTCCTACTGCAGCCAGGCCACATCTCCTGCTGGGACCAGGGCGGCATACCTACCACTTCTGCTGTTCTAGGGAACAGGGTAGCTTGGAAATGCAGGAAGCAAAAATCCTATGAAAGTGGGACCTGCGCAGGAGAGCTGGCCCCAAAGCAGGACTCTGGGGCAGGGCCCGGCTTGCCTGAATGGCAACTGCAAAACTCTCTCCTCTAGCACCTTCACCTCCACAAGAATAGTAGGGAGCTTTCACTTTGGTGGAGCAGAAGAAGGAGCAGCCTCCCTTGGAAACTCAAATTATTAGCTATAGGGCAAGTAAAAGGGATCCGTCAGTCATTTCCACAGGAGTATGAATGCATTTAATCAGGACTGGTTTCCTGAAATCTGCGGGGGGGACAGAGTTGAGGAGAGATTTCTGAAGCCAGGAGTGGACCTGGGTAAGTACAGAGCCTGGGACACTGAGAGTAAAAGCACTATTCCTTTTGACCTCCCCTCTTCCACCCATTCTTTGGTTGAGAAGGTGGTTACAAAGGTGGGGGAACCCGAGGGCTCAGGGAGGAAGATACTAGAAAAGAAGCAGCAAGGAAAGGTGAGAGGAGAAAGCCTTGTCTGTCTCACATGGCCATCTTATGCCGACCCCACACCCAAGAATGACAAAGAGGAAGTTTGTGCTTTCCCTCCCCACTCTTTTCTCTACAGTCCCTGCTCCCAAGTCAGAGGACCATACCCCTGGTGGACAGTGTTCTCTTGGCCACACCACTGCCCTATATATGGCAGTTAATGGCACTACCATTGAAAGGCCAGGCAAGCCAGAGACCAAGGGGAATGCCAGATACACCCCCCACCACAACTTCAACAACTCATCATTAATTCTTGTTGATTCCTTTCATTTACTCAAAAAAGATTTATTAAGTACCTACTACGTGCAGGTGTGGTGCTAGGATGTAAAAGTGCTCAAGGTGGAATCCTGGTTATTATATTTGTCTCATCAGTTCCCATTGCAATAACCTTTGTTCTTGCCTCAGTAATGACTTATCTCCTTTGGTGCTGTCCCCTAAGACCTCCCTGCCTCTGGTCTCTCCAATCAACCCTTCCCAGTGGCCACCAACATGATATTTCTAAAATGCAATGACCATCATACGCTGAGATGACTACAACGATGCCCCTCAGAAATACAGTTGAAACAGTATCAACTGCAAGACAATTTTTAAATCATCACATAAGTCATATGTTAATAAGAGATTCAATTTTTGGAACAATGATAGATAACTTAGGGGAATTCACTGAGTTTTATAAAAATGCACTACAGTTATACAGTATTGAATACCAGTGAACATTGATAAAACAGGAACTTAGGTGCCAGGAAATGTTGCAAGACACCAGGACAAGGCTTATCACATAGGTAAGTATAGTGATTGTCAAATTATTTAAGTCTAAGCTAGGGACACCTGGGTGGCTCAGCAGTTGAGCATCTGCCCTCCGCTCAGAATGAAATCCCAAAGTTCCTGGATCAAGTCCCATATCAGGATCCCTGCATGGAGCCTGCTTCTCCCTCTGCCTGTGTCTCTGCCTCTCTCTCTCTCTCTGTCTCTCATGAATAAATAAGTAAAATATTAAAAAAAAAAAGTCTAATCTAATTTGGGGTGCCTGTGGGGCTCTGTCGGTTGGGCATCTAATCTTGGTTTTGGCTCAGGCCATGGTCTCAGGGTAGCAAGATCAAGCCCTGCCATTGGGCTCCACACTCAGCAGGGAGTCTTCTCTCTCCCTCCCTCTCCATGTGCACATGCTCTCTCCTGCTCTCTCTCTCTCTCTCTAAAATAAATAAATATATCTTTAAATCAATCTAATTTCAGTAAAGGAGATGGCAAAAGAGACAGAAATAGCTAAAACAATCAATTAAAGCCATGAATGAGAAAACATTATTTGATGATTAGGTTAACGATAACTTAACACTGTATTAGTTAAGTGACATATGGTATAAAGAGGCAGCTCTTCTACTTAGCCATACTAATCTTGAAATACTTCTCCAAATTTCAGCTTTGGCAGAACAAATCCAAACTGTAAAAGATGCCAAAGTAGAAATTTGTTACAAAATTCAACAGCTAAGGTTAATCATTAAATGTTAATAGAATCTCGTAAAGTAGAAAACTGGCAGTAACTCCTTATATGTGACAAACAATTCTGATAATCTCAAGTACGTTTATCACAATGTGTATAAAATGATTTTATGTAACTCTGAATGTATACTGTGGTTCTGAACTTCATTACTCATTCAGTGGTCATCAAATCAGTTTCCCCCAAGTGAAATAATACTATTAAGATTATGAGTTGGAAAAACCTGGAAACAAAAAATTAAAGCTTGTAATACTAACAGTGATAGAGGAAAATGAGAAGGAAAAGAAAGGGGGGAAGCCTGGGTGGCTCAGCGGTTTAGCGCCACCTTTGGCCCAGGTTGTGATCCTGGGGACCTGGGATGGAGTTCCACGTTGAGCTCCATGCATGGAGCCTGCTTCTTCCTCTGCCTGTGTCTCTGCCTCTCTCTCTCTCTTTCTCTTTGTCTTTCATGAATAAATAAAATCTTAAAAAAAAATCTTTAAAAAAAAGAAAAGGAAGAGGGAAAAAGAGGAAGAAGAAAAAAGTTTCACTGAAATAATGTAAATAATAAGTAATAAGAATTTTAATTTTTATTATTTTATTTTCTAAGATTTTATTTATTAATTTATTTGACATAGAGGGAGAGAGAGAATGCATGAGCAAGGGGAGGAGCAGAGGGGGAGTGAGAAAGAATCCCAAGTAGATTCCATGCTGATTCAGAGTGCTAAATGGGGCTCAATCTCACCAACCTGAGGTCATGACCTAAACTGAAACAGAGTCAAATGTATAACAAACTGAGCCACCCAGGTACTCTGAAATAAAAGGAATTTTTAGATTGAAGAAACCTGCCAGGTTCTAGAATAATCTGATACAAAATGCTCAACATGAAGACACTTTGGTTAAATTAATAAACTTCAAGAATGAAAATGTCTTTAAGTCTCAAGACAGAAAAAGCAAATACATTTGGTCTCAGGACTCTCCTCATGAACATTTGATGCTGAAAGACAATGTATCAAAGTCTATAGAATTCTACAGGCAACAGTATGACCCAGGTATATTATACCCAGCTAAGATATCATTCAACAGCAACCGATAGACATTTTCAATGCCAAGAGATCCTGGGAATTGAGACAACTTATTGACAACATCCATCCAATTAAGAAGTGGATCAAAATAAAGAATTTGCAAGAAGGAATGCTAGAGTACAAGGCCCAGGGTCATGCAGGAGAGCCATCTTAACATAGAACCAAGATAGGTAGATGGGAATGGGCCATGGTGCTCTTTTCCAGCAGACCCTATCACGATTGTCTAAAAATGGAACTGTTTCATTTAAAGCAAACTACAATGACTCTAACCTCTTAATGTATTAGCAATTTTTTTTTTGCTTACTCTTAGATATCTTAGGAAACTTTTTTTAAAAAAATATATTTATTTTTTTAAAAGAATATATTTATTTTTTAAAATAATATATTCATTTATTTATGAGAAACACTGACAAAGAGGCAGAGATGTAGGCAGAGGGAGAGGCAGACTTTCTGCGCAGAGCCCGATATGGAACTTGATCCCGGGACCCCAGGATCATAACCCGAGCCAAAGGCAGACACTCAACCACTGAGCCACCCAGGTGCCCTATTTTAGGAAACATTTTAAGATGAAGAAATATTTCTTTGAAGTTTAGTAAGTCCAATCTTACTTCAGTATCTTTTTCTTCTGTTAAAGTCAAGGAAAATTAAATTTATTATTGTTTAAATAGCATGCTTCTTTTTAATAATCCACTTCTGAGGGGGGAAACACTCTGAGTTCTGAACAAGCAACTTGCAGAATCCCTTTTTTGCAATTCAGCCTGGTTGTTAATTGAGGACTGTCTGAATGTAGAGGCCAGCAGTGCCACGTGAGGCTTTGCAGTCGGGAAACCCTGCACCCATTTGGGCCTTGGCTCAGACAAGATCTTCTATTTGGGTTAGCTCCCATTAATGCACTGGCCTCTTGCCTCACTTATACAATGGGAACAATCCTCTGCTCCTCATCTTTCAAGAAGGTGTGAGAATTAAGGCGACAACCCAAGAAAAAGAGCTCAAAGAAGGAAAATACTGTTATATTAATAAGGGGGATCCTCCTACCAGAAGAGCCCATTCTCTGCCTATATAGGAAGAGGGAAAGCTTCCTGATGGAAAGGGACTGCCCAGGTTCCAAGGGGTTGGGGAGCTTCACTTGAGGCTGGCTTCGAACCTGTCCCCTGCACAGACAGGTATCTGATCCAATCGAAACACACTCAAACTAGGCTTAGAATTTGGGAAGAGATTCTTACTCTCTCCCACTGGATTTGAGGATGACGGGGTCTAACAAGGGCCTCTGGAGCTGCTGTAATCATCTGGCAAGCGACAGGGAGAAATCCTTCTGTGAATAGAGCTTGGAGGAAAGCCACATCACAAGAAATACGGGGAAAATAGGTCCTGGTGACACAATTTGAATATCTAATCAAGTAGGGTCAGAAGCCAGCCACAATCCTATTCACTCCTCCCATAGGCCATTCATTCATTTTTGCTTATGCCTCTAACTAAACATTTGTTACTAATTCACACATTTGTTTCAGTTGTAACTTATACAGACAAGATTCTTTGAGGCATAGCTCCCATGTCCCTTCATCCACACATTCAACTAAATCTACCTTCCAGCTCTACCCCCCCATCCCCCACCCCACCTGCCACCATGAAAGGAAAAGCAGTTGCTCTTGGCTATGAAAACAAGTCCCCTGGGTGAGTTCATAGGAAAAAAAAATGGGTAATTTGACTGTGCCCGAACTCCTGGGAGCAGCAGCCTTCACCCCGTTCGTGCGGTGCTCCTGGGCCAGCTTTCAATCCCAGTACAATCATTCAATCCCCAGGAAGGTGCAACTTACACAGCTATGGTGCAAACTCTCAGGAGGCACTTGCTTGGTTCAGGAGGTCAGGGGGGCTCCCCAGAGTTGGCACCTAAGGTATCTGGCCTTCCTCCTCCAAGCCTTGACCCTACAAGGGCCCTGACACTCTGAGTCTTTTCCATATCCTTCTCAGCTAGATGCCCTTCGCTTCCTTGCCACCAGCTCTGCCACTGCATGCTGCCCACCTCTGCCCTGAATCTTTCCCCTGGGCTGTCCAGCCTGCTTCTCCTTGACCCGTTGTGAATCATCCCAACTTCAAGTCTCAGAAACCCTCTCCCCAATTTATGATCTCATCACACCTTTCAAACTGGATTAATAGGTCTTTTGTTTTTTCCACTCAACTAATCCAAACACTTTCTGTCTATAAGCTTTGATGGCCCTGGATTAATTCCCCCACCCCATCTGGCCATGCTTTGGGATCTGAGACCCAGATGTGGGTGCTCTCCTAGACCTATATTACTCTTGGGTGGAAGACATTCCCCATCCCTCCCAAATACACACAATGGAGAGGCTGGCAGCCACCTGGACCTCCCTCCAGGTTAGGCAGGCCCTGGAAGTGTGAGATTTGGGCATTTTCCCCAGCCTTCCATCTCCACATTCTTGCAGGCCTCGCCCCCACCTGGACCATGGCCTCAGTCTCCTAATGGGGCTCCTTTTTCCCTGGTGCTGATTCTTTGTTTCAGTCTTTGCTAGATAACACGTAAACCCAACACTATGGTGGTCAATCTCTTCAAATTCTTTGTGGAATGGGATGAAATGCAAAGAAGCATGCAGCCAAAGAAACAAACACTCACCTCCCATCTCCCAAACGTACCGCTTTACAGAACCACAGCGCAGAGAGAGAATCTAATCCTCCCACCCTTTGCCTTAACACCCATCAGTGGCTTTGAACAGAGCCCCCGCTAGGGTCCCCTTCAGAGTACATTCTATAGGCCATTTCTCTGGTAAAACAAGAGTAAACTGAGTGAAAAAGGCGCCATTTCTCTGGTAAAACAAGAGTAAACTGAGTGAAAAAGGAGCATTCTATGTTCCAGAAATGATACGCTAGAGTCCTATCACCAGGCTCCCCCATGTCTGTCTCCAGCTCCCCCTTCCAGCGCCTGCCTTCAGGCATACCCTTTACTTTGCAATTCCTGAAATGCAACAGACTCACTAGTGCCTCTGCCTTTGTACCTGCTGCCCGGCCCACTCCACCCTGCCCCCACACCATTTCTCTTTCTTACACATCAGGCTAAACGTGACACCCTCTTGGAGGCTACCTTCCCCAGCCAATGTCTTTTCTAAGATGACTCACTTTGTGCCTGTGCTCCTCTCCTTTTTGCCCTTAACAACGGACTGAGCACACACTCAGCCCTGTGCCAAGCAGGGATACTAACTAGCAAGGGAAAGTGTAAGGTAGAGGATAGTGCGAAATTATTCAAGCTCAGGGTGAGCAGGTTTCCTGTTGGCCTTACAGCCTTGGTGGTTAGTTGCAGATCTGGTTTTTCTACCACACTATGACCTCACAGAGCGCCACGACTGTATCTGTCTGTATTTACACTCTAGTCCCCTAGCAGATGGCCTAACACATAGGAGGAAGTAGGCTGAAAAAAATGTACTCCATGGAGGTGGTAATATCAGCCCCAAGGCAGATACTGCCAGGCTGAGTTCTAAGTTCAAAGCCACCTCTGGTGCTGCTCCCCAACCTGGGTCCGAAATCAACTCAGCATCAATGGATGGAGTGGTCTCTCATGAATAAATAAATAAATAAAATATTAAAAGAAAAGAAAAGAAAGAAAAGAAAAGAAAAGAAAAGAAAAGAAAAGAAAAGAAAAGAAAGGAAAGGAAAGGAAAGAAAAGAAAGAAAAGAAAAGAAAAGAAAAGAAAAGAAAAGAAAAGAAAAGAAAAGAAAAGAAAAGAAAAAAGAAAAGAAAAGGGGGGACTGGGGATCCCTGGGTGGCTCAGCGGTTTGGCGCCTGCCTTTGGTCCAGGGTGTGATCCTGGAGTCCCAGGATCGAGTCCCACATCGGGCTTCATGCATGGAGCCTGCTTCTCCCTCTGCCTGTGTCTCTGCCTCTCTCTCTCTCTCAGTCTGTGTGTTTCTCATAAATAAATAAATAAAATATTTAAAAAAAAAAAAAGAAAGGGGGGGCAGCCCGGATGGCTTAGGGTTCAGTGCCACCTTCAGCCCAGGGTGTGATCCTGGAGTCCAGGGATGGAGTCCTGCATCAGGCTTCCTGTGTGGAGCCTGCTTCTCCCTCAGCCTCTCTCTCTGCGTCTCTCATGAATAAATAAATAAAATCTTAAAAAAAAAAAAAAAAAGAAAAGAAAATCTACTCTTCAAAAAAAAGCACCAGTTCCAGGTAATTTTTCAAGAAACTTCTATAAGCTCAAACTACGTATGTTCTTTAGCTGTTCTAGAGCAGAGCAGAGAAATTATAGGACTAGGATTTTAACATTGACTTAGTACATAATACGTGCCAGGCATTGTGCTAAGCAAATCCCAGGATCACGTCCCACATCAGGCTCCCTGCAGGGAGCCTGCTTCTCTCTCTGCCTGTGTCTCTGCCTCTCTCTCTCTCTGTGTCTCTCATGAATAAATAACTAAAATCTTTGAAAAAAAAAAAAGCTTACAAATTCACTGATGGAGAACAGTATAAAATGGGTCAAAAACCTTGAAAGAAATCATACATACTCATAAAAATTGATCACATTTGTAAATACAGATAATAGCCTAAGTAAAATAGCATTGAATGAAATCCAGCTATGAATTAAAATAATAGTATATCATGACCAAATAGCATTTTTCCTCCTGGGAATTAAAAAAAAAAAAAAGGCTCAACATAAAGAAACACATTGCTATATAATTCACCACAATGAAAGGTATAAGGACACCTTCATAGAATCCCAAAGAACACCCATTCCTGAGTTAAAAATAAAACAAAATAGTAAAACAAAAAACTCTTAGTAAGCTAGAAGTGGGAGGCAACTTTCTAAATGTGATTTTGTAAAGTTACCTAAGGAAAGCAATAATAAATAGCATCATATATAAGAAAAAAACTCTCTCATGAAAGCTAGGAATAAGATGAAGTTTCTTTTTCTTTTAAATTTTTTTTTTTTAAGTTGCCTTTCTAACCACTTCCTTTCACCATTCAATATTGCTCTGATGGTTTTAGCTATGAGAAACAACAAAACAAAGCTACAAGGAGGTAATACGTGTAAATTTTGGAGACAATAAAGTTTTGTATTACTTGTGGATTGTTGAATTGTTTACCTAAGAAATTCAGAAGAATCAATTGGAAAAGCTTACAAAAATAAAAGAGCTCAAATGGCTAATATAATACATAAATTAGGGGGATTAAAGGATGTTAATGATCACCAGCTAGAAATAATAATGGAAAAGATTTTATTCACAGGCTCATTAAATATTATATATATATTTTTATTTTTTTATTATTTTTTTAATTCATGAGAGACAGAAAGAGAGAGGCAGAGACACAGGCAGAGGGAGAAGCAGGCTCCATGCAGGGAGACTGATGTGGGACTCGATCCCAGGTCTCTAGGATCACGCCCTGGGCTGAAGGCGGCGCTAAACCGCTGAGCCACCTGGGTTGCCCAAATATTATAAATTTAACTACAACTTAAAAGTTCAAGAGGTATGTCCATAAAAGTATAAAGAAAGATATAACCAGAGATGAGGCCAACTCTCCCCAGATTTAATACAATTTCATTCAAAATCCCAGTGAATATATAAGTTCTGAAACGGCATCAACTGTAAAAACATAAGAAAAGCAAAATTTGGGACGCCTGGGTGGCTCAGCAGTTGAGCATCTGCCTTTGGCCCAGGGCGTGATCCTGGAGTCCTAGGATCAAGTCCCCCATTGGGCTACCTGCATGGACCCTGCTTCTCCCTCTGCCTATGTCTCTGCCTCTCTCTGTGTGTCTCTCATGAATAAATAAATAAAATCTTAAAAAAAAAAAAAAAGTAAAATTGCTTCTGAAGAAGAATGGGAATTTGCCCTATCAAACATGAAGCTACTAGATTCCCTAGGACAGTAAGGATTAGCAGAGAAATAGATCATCAGCACAGAACAGATTTTTACAAACATACCCATGATTGCTTGAGCATTTAGTATAGGGCATGTGAGATGAAGGCAAGAGTGGATTATTCAATAAAAGTTGTTGAGAGAACCAACATTCCAGTTGGGAGAGAAAAGCAAAGTGAGGAATCCTACTTTATACCATGCAGAAAAATTGATTCCTTATGAATTAAAGATTCAATTATAAACATAAAACCACAGGATTATTAACACAGGATATAAGAAAATATTTTTAACGTTGGCATGGGAAGAAAATCTTTCCCAGTATGATCAAAGCAGGACACCATACAGGAAGACTGATGAACTGGATTCTATAAAACAAAAAACTTAAAACACAATCCCACATAGGAAATGACATGGCAAAAGTCAACAGGAGAAAACGTTTGCACCGTTGCTGGCTCTTGAAATTAAGGATTGCATGGAGCCTGCTTCTCTCTCTCTGTGTCTCTCAAGAATAAATAAATGAAATCTTTAAAAAAAAATTAGGAACTAATTTCTTGAAGAAAAAAACCAAACAGGCAAAGGACCTAAATAGGCAATTCACAAATGAAGAAACAAGAATAGGCAATAAATATATAAAAAGCCACTAAATCTGAATCTTAACAAACAAGGAAATCCAAATTCTAATGTCCTTCTGTTGGAGGAATCTGCTGGAAACAGAAACTCATTCTGGTAGTAGAAGTCCAAGCCAGAAGCAAGCTACACTCAGGTTTAGGAAGAATACAGTTTTGAGTGTGTTCCCAATGGGCAAAGAATACTTTTGCTACGCAGATTCCCAATGAGCACACCTAGGAATCTTACAGAAGCAATCTATTGGGAGCAGGAATAGTTCACATAGGTATGTTACCTTTTTGGCTAAAAGGGGGAAAATTAGAATTTGTAGGGCTATCTACCCCTATCTGTGCATAATTCACAAAGAAACTCTGGAGGCATTCCAAACTGGTAACAGTGGTTAACTGTGGGTGGGGGGAGGGAGAAGTGGTAGGAATTAAGCAGACGGGGACAGAGTGGAGTAGAGACTTTGCCCCCTTTATAAATTTCATAATTTTTTTTAACCATACACATGTATTATGAAAAATATTGGATTAAAATCCTGTGCTGTTTAATAAAAATAATTTTAACTGAATTCAATTGGATTTTTTTCCTATAGACATTCTGAGACAGCACCGTGTTATGGTTTTGACTTTCAGACAGAAACTACCTGCATCTCCTCTGGAATCTATCCATGACCCACACTCCATGGCCGGTGATGTAGAAAATCCCACTGTAAAACTTTCTAAAGGGCAGTTTGGTAACGTATCGAAATGTAAAATTTTCATACCCCTTCTCCTAGCAATGGCATTTCCAAAATATACCCTGAAAAAAATTATTGGGTAAGCGTGTAAAGATGGTTCTGCAGCACTATCTACTACAGGGGGAGGCTGTTACCGATCGCTATCCATTTGCATGGGATAATATAAACTGCAGTCACGGCCACAGATGCTGCTGGTCCCTGGACCACATTTTGAGTTGCAAAGGCCCAGAAGCCCCTTATCCCCCGGTCCCCGCTATGTGACTCTCTGCTCCCTGCACCTTCTACCCGGCTCCGGGATGTGCCACCCCACCAAGACCAGCAGGCTCACCTCGTCAGCATAGGGGTGCGGTGGTTGGGGTTGGAGCAGAAGATGCTGTTGGACTTTCGAGTGCTGTCTAGGAACTCACACACCGACTGGCTACGGAGCTCTGCCAGGGGCCGAGCCTCGTGCTTGAGGAACCACTGGTGCGCCTCGAAGCACTTAGCACAGAGGAGCTGCTCGCACTCAAAACACCAGAAGTCCGCAGGTTCTTTGCATCGGGTGCAAACAGCTTGCGCGTCCACGATCTGCCTGTAAACCGACAGGCGCCGCTGCAGGCTCTCGAAGAAGACGTTGTCCAGGGCCGGCGAGCCAGCGCCTAGAGGCCCGGGCACCTGGCAGATGGAGCAGCGCAGGCCCGATGCCTCCAGGCATCCCGAGCAGAGCGTGTGCAGACACGGCAGCAGCTTGGGGCACTTGGCTTCAGCCTGGCAGCTCTGGCAGCACAGGAACTGGAACTCCTCCTCCAGGGCTTGCTGGGGGACCAGAGAGGTGGGGTGAGGCCTGAAATCCCGGAGCCCCCCCAGATCCTCTGCTGCGGCTGGAGGGTGGAGTGGGCTCCATATTCCACGCCAGGCAGTCATTAGATGATACAAAGCCCGGGCTGAGCAGGACCACGGTCCCCAGCCTCTACCCAGGCATCCCTCTCCCACTCCGCAATGCGGGGAGCACGGCACTACGAGGCCCGGACACCCAAGGATGGGAGCATAAATCCCTACCTTCAAGGGACTCGCTCTAGAAAGGAGATACGTGAAGTGTATCTCATGTAACATCATAAACAGTGCTTAATATGGTTTGGTGGAGGGGCGCCTGGGGGGCTCAGGGTGTGATCCTGGGGTCCTGGGATCGAGTCCTGCATTGGGCTCCCCGCAGGGAGCCTGCTTCTCTCTCTGCCTGTGTCTCTGCCTCTCTCTCTTTCTGTGTGTCTCTCATGAATAAATAAATAAAATCTTTAAAAAATATATGGTTTGGTGGCTCCTGAAGAAGTTAAACACAGGAGTACTATATAACCCAGAAATTTCATTCCTAGATAGATTTCCCAAAATAACTGAAGACGAGTAGCTGAACAGATACTTTACACCCATGTCCACAGCACCATCATGCACAGGCTCCAAAAGGTAGAAATAACCCAAGTGTCCATCAACAAATGAACGGATAAACAAAAGTGGTCTACGCGTGCAATGGAGTATCATTCAGTTTTTAAAAATGAAGGAAGAGGGGACGTATGGGTGGCTCAGCAGTTGAGCATCTGCCTTTGGCCCAGGGCATGATCCTGGGGTCCCTGGATCGAGTTCCATATCGGGCTTCCTGCATGGAGCCTGCTTCTCCTCTGCCTGTGTCTCTGCCTCTCTTGAATAAATAAAATCTTAAAAAAAAAAATCTTTAAAATAAAATAAAATCTTTTAAAAAGAAAATGAAGGAAGGGGCGCCTGGCTGGCTCAGTTGGTGGAGAATGTGACTCTTGATCTTGGGTTTGTGAGTTCAAGCCCCACACTGGGTGTAGAGGTTACTTAAAAATAAGATCTTTACCAAAAATAACATAAAATAAAATGAAAAGGAAGTAAATTCTCATACATGCTATGAGAACCTTGAAAACATTAGGCTAAGCAAAATAAGACAAACACGAAGGGACAAATAATTGGATGGTTCACTTATATGAAATATCTAGCATCGGCAGATCCACAGCAGCAGAAAAGTAGAGTGGAGGTTACCAGGAGCTGGGAGAAGTGGCTAAATAAGGAGCTTCTGCTTAGGGAGTACAGTTTCTGTTGAGGGCGATGAAAAAAATTCTGGAAATAGATGGTGGTTGATGGTTACCCAACATTGTGAATATATTCAATGCCACTGAAATGTACACTTAAAAACCGTTAAGTTTTTGGGGTACCTGGCTGGCTCAGTGAGTGCAGCACGAGGCTCTGGATCCCGCGGTTGTTAAGTTCAAGCCCCATGCTGGGCGTAGAGATTACTTACAAGAAATAAAAATGTTAAAAACATGGTAATTTTAATATTATGGATATTTTCTAGCAAAAAAAAGAAAAGAAAGAAAGAAAGAAAGAAAGAAAGAAAGAAAGAAAGAAAGAAAGAAAGAAAGAAAGAGGAAAAAAGTGCTTAATAAAGTACTGGCCCACGAGGAATGTTCACAAGGAAGTAGTACGATTCCTAGTTGTAATAATGCACAGAACAGAAGTTACTGCAGGATGGTGCTTTCATGAAGGGCCTGGGAAAACACACTGCATGAGATGTGAGGTAGCTCCTCTGGGGCAGGAAGGGCACCTGGGGAGCTTGTCCCGGAACAGACCCAGGCAAGCTTCCTGGAAGAGGCCCCAGTAAACCATTTGTGGACGGGGGGGGGGGGGGGACGGGGGGGGGGACAGGATGTTCCAACAGAAGGATCTTGGAGGTAGGTATCCTAGCGGAGAAGCCACCCCAAGAGCTGTGAGGCCTTAGCCAAGACTTTCTCTCGTCTGGGCCAGGTTCCCACTTCCTGATCTGGGAACTCGGGTTTTGGTTTTCCACACTTGGGACATGCCCCTGGCTCTCGGCCTGCTCCCCAGGGCTACCCCGCCATCCCCCGAATCCCTGGACCTTCATCTGAGGCTCAGGGGGCAAGTCGCCAGGGTGGGCAGATGAGTCCAGGCCCTCAGCACCTTGCCCCCTGTCCGTGGGGCATGCCAGCCCGAGGCCCCCCCAGCTCACCCTGGTACCCCTTCCCACTCGCAGCTGCCCCGAGGGTGGGGGCCCAGGGTCTGGCGGTCACTCTGGGGAGGTGCCTGGCCTCGCTGTCCCCTCCCTTCCCCGAAGCCATCAACCAAGCCTCCACCCCACCTCCCCAAGCCCAGTGGTACCTCCGCGGGGTTGCGGCTGGGGCTGGGCTGGTGGCCCTCGGAGGCGGGCTCCGGGGGAGGCATGCTGGGCGCCGGGGGCGGTGCGGGGTCCTGCCCGGGAGCCGGAGAGCGGGGGGGCGCGGGCTCCTGCTGCATGGATCCCAGCACAGTTTCGCTTCTGGGTTTTGAGCCTGAGGGGGGAGGAGAAGCGAAACGGAGAGGCAGGCGCCGGATCGCGGTCGCCCGAGCCCGTCGGAGGGGCGGCCCCACTCAGGGCCCGCCTCCCCGGAGGAAGTGAGACAGAGCCGGGGGGCGGTTCTAGGGGCGGGGGCGGGGGGGTCTGGAGACACGCCCCGAGCCGGAGGGAGGAGGGGACGAGAGAAGATGCTCAGCCGACCTGGGGGTAACCGGCCGCGGCCTGGCCTAGCGGGAGGGAGGCCGGGCCGCCCTTGGCCTGACCCGGGGCACAGACAGGAGCCACAGGTGGGCCTGCTTTGGAAGAACCCAGGTCTAAGCGAGAGCAGTCACCCAAACAGGTTTGCACGCTGCAGAGGGGCAGTCCGGAAAGGAGATCTCAGCTGGGACGTGCAGGAACTTGGGGATGCGGAATGCTTGCAACAGCACGAGCAAAGGCATGGAGGTTTGAAACAGGAGAGTCTGTTTAGAAACCAGTTTCCAGGGACGCCCGGGGGGGCTCAGCGGTTTAGCGCCTGCCTTCAGCCCGGGGTGTGATCCTGGAGACCCCAGATCGAGTCCCACGTCGGGCTCCCTGCATGGAGCCTGCTTCTCCCTCTGCCTGTGTCTCTGCCTCTCTCTGTGTGTGTCTCATGAATAAATAAATGAAATCTTAAAAAGAAACCGGTTTTCATTATTTTCAAATTTAAGAGGGGACCCATGAGCAGGATCAGGGCTAAGGAGATGCACTTGTTCTGTGGGCAACAGCGTGAGATTAGAACCCAGAAACATGACCCAACACGCATGTTGGGACAGTCACTCTGGCAACCTGGGACGGGTGACCTGGTCTTGGACAATGGTTGTGGGATGCAGAGGAGGGATCTGAGTCTGAGACACCGGGAGGACAGTGAGTGGAGCTGAGGGGAACAGGATGATGCCTTGGTTGAGAGTTGGAAAGGTTGATGAGTCTGAGGCAGTGCGGGCAGGGAGTGGAAGGGGAGAGCCAATGAGCAGGTATGAAGACAGCGAGGAGAGAGCAAGTTAGTTCTTGGCTAAAGGGGAAACATGCCAGCTCCCAGCTGGTGAGGGTAGGAAGCACAACCCCGGGCAGCTTCACTGGGTGAAGGGCCCTGGCTTCAAACACCAAACCACCCCAACCACTGTACTACCCGCTGGGTACAATTCTGTGCTCAGTTCCAGCTTGAAGCGGACTAGGGATGGTGATGGGACCTTGCTCTTGTAAAGTTTATCCTCTGGGCTATGTGGGGAAAGGGATTGGCAGGGAGACCCCACTTCCCAGGACCGTGTGAGGCCTCAGGGGCCCTACCCTTCCCTCCAGCCTGATCAGTACCCTCAGGGCTTCAGAATCAGGCCATCAAACTAGAAAAAGCCAAAGATGGTGAGCAGCATCTGCAGAAGGGACCTGGAAGAGTCACATCAGGGGATGTGAGGGTCTGAGGAGGCAGGATTGGCATGTGGCTGAGACAAGGAAAGCTTTATTATTTGTTTGCTCACCTTTTTTTTTTTTTTTTTAAAGATTTTATTTATTTGACAGAGAGAGCACAAGTCGGAGCGGCAGGCAGGGGGAGATGGTGAAGCACGCCCTCCACTGCGCAGGGAGCCCATGGGGCTCAATCCCAGGACCCTTGGGATCATGACCTGAGCAGAAGGCAGACGCTAGGCGCCCCTCTTCCCTCACCTGCCCCAACTGGATGTTGAAAGTCAATGCTGCTCAGAGTGAATTTACCATCTGCATTTAGATTTTTCCCAAGTCATGGAGAAGCAAGCTAAAGCTACCTCTTGGTCACATTACCTCTCTGGGTCAAGGGGTGTGCTGTTTCCTGGATGTCTGTGATGACGAAATTCCTCTTTTTGTGCCAACAGTGAGCTGGCTATGGCTTCACTCAACAGACAAGTATCTTTTTTTTTTTTTAAGATTTTATTTATGAGACACACACACACACACACACACATATATATATATATAGAGAGAGAGGCAGAGACACAGGCAGAGGGAGAAGCAGGGTCCATGCAGGGAGCCCCACGAGGGACTCGATCCCAGGTCTCCAGGGTCACACCCTGGGCCAATGGCGGTGCTAAACCGCTGAGCCACAAGTGATTGAGATCCATTCTATGCCAGACCCTGCTTGGGAGGCTGGGGGGCTGGAGGGGGTGCCCACAAGGAAGAATCGTTTGCTGACCGTGCCTAGGAGAAACCCTAATTCTAGATAAGACACTCCAACCCGCCAACCCTGCAGTATGGGAGTTTGCAGCAGCAGCGCCGAGCAGGCTTGATTCTGGAGGGAAAGTGGTTCGCGGGCTCCCCCCGCCCACCCGGCCTGCGGGGCGCGGAGGCAAGGCGCGGGCGGGCGGGCGAGGTCCTCCAGCCGCAGGGGGCGCTGTGCCGCGCGGGCCGGCCCCTCTAGCCGCCGCCTCCCGCCTCGGTGGCCCGCGACCCCGGAAGCGGCGGCCGGGGGGGCGGGGCGGGGCGCGGGTGCACCTGCCGGGAGCCATGCTCGGCAGGTCGGGGTACCGGGCGCTACCCCTGGGGGACTTTGACCGTTTCCAGCAGTCGAGCTTCGGCTTCCTGGGCTCGCAGAAGGGCTGCCTGTCCCCGGAGCGGGGCGGCGCGGGGCCGGGGGCCGGTGAGTGGCCGCCCAGCGCCGCGGAGCCGGGGCCCGGGAGGAGGAGGCCGAGAGGGGGGATCGCAAGTCCCCATTTCGAAGATTTAGTTTATTATTATTCTTTTAAAGATCGTATTTAATCATGAGAGGCCGAGAGAGAGAGAGGCAGAGGGAGAAGCAGGCTCCGTGCAGGGGGCCCGACGCGGGGCTCGACCCCGGGACCCCGGGTCACGCCCTGGGTCAAAGGCAGGGGCTCAACCGCTGACCGCTGAGCCCCCAGGGATCCCCTGAAGATTTATTTTAAAGAGAGAGGGAGGGAGAGAATCTCCAGCAGATGGGGCCACATCTCAGGACCCAGAGGTCACCATCTGAGCAGAAACCAGAGGCAGCAGCTCCTGGACTGGTCCTCCCCGACCCCCAACCCCGGGCGCCCTTCAGATTCCCATTTCGGCCAAAAGGAGCCCAGGGTGGAGGCCTAGGAGGTGGTCCGCATGCTAAGGGTGCCTGGCTGCGGAGAAATGGCACAGTCTTCATTCATCCTGGGGGTGCTTCTAGACGCCCCTGACGCCCCAGGCCCAGGCATCCGCCTGTCTCCCAGTGGGTATGGGCAGGCCCTCAGCTGCCTCTTGTTGAGCTTCCGTCATCTCCTGCTCCAGAGCCTTGAGGGATTCCCTGGCCCTGGGGTAAGATCCGCACGAGCCTCCGTTGTTGGAGGATTTGGTCCGTCCCGACCCTCCTGTGATGACAGCCGACCCTCTCCGGGGCTTCCTTTCCTGCAGGGGCTGCGGGGGTCAGAGCCGGGCAGGAAGGTGCCCCGGGGTCTTGGAGACCGCAGAGGGCACGGCGTTCCTGGGAGCACGGAGCAGAGCCTCCGGGGTTGCTTCCTGTCTAGGCTTGCAAGGGGAACGAGAGCAAAGAGAGCAGAGGATCGCCATGCTAGGTTCTGGGGCTTTCTCCGCTCCACTTGCATCTTGAGCCCTTGGTTCTGCAGGAGCCGGGCTCAGGGGCCCCTCATCTTCCTAGTTCACACCTCCCTTTCAAGTAAAGCATTCCGTAGTCCTTAGGGCATTAAAGGGCTGGGGCGGGGCGGGGGGGTGAATTTTGAACTAGGGAAGAAAATCTTCGCCCTCGCCATGCCATTCACGCTTTATCCCTTTAGGCTAAAGCATTATTTCCAAAAGGCGGCCCTGAAAGCACACTTTTTGGGGCTGATGGTAGAGGAGGAAGGTTCAGGAGCATTCGGTTCACCCCCAGTGCAGTGTTTACAGATTCCTGGATGCCCCTGGCTCCATGCCAGGTGTGGGAGGCACTCTGCGTGAGGCAAGAGCATTGATCCAGGTACCCGGTGAGGAGAGCATCACTTGGATTGGCTTCTCAAGTCTAACGGCTCTTGCTTAGCAGAGACTTGGCCTTGTGGAGGTGGGACTTGAGACAGATTAGTTTTGACGAGTGGGAGGAGGGAACATCCTTACCTCGCACCTGGCTAAAGACCGGAGTCTTAGGGAGGCAACTGAGGGCCCTGAGAAGGGATGAGCCACCAAAGAGGGAGGTGGGCAAAAGGTACCCTCGACCAGCTTCACTCCGCCCACGGCTCTGCTGCCAGAACCTGTCGGTGTTCCCTGACTGCCTCTGTCTGCTCTCTTGTCCCCAGATGCGCCCCAGAGCTGGCCTTCCTACCTCTGCCACGGCCTCATCAGCTTCCTGGGGCTCTTGCTGCTGCTGCTCACCTTCCCCATTTCCGGCTGGTTCGCCTTGAAGGTAAGGTTGCCTGGGTCAGACCCCGGGGCTTCGGGCCACGCTCAGAGCTTTGGCATTGTTGGATCAATCCTCCCTCCATCCTCTGTCCCCTTCCCCTACAGATTACATTATCGCATCCCAATGAAATGGGCTGGTCCGGGATTATCCATTCACATCTTTCAGATGAGGAAAAACAGGCTCAGACTTGCCCAAAGTCACACTGGAAGCCAGTGAGTGGTGCAGAAGCCTTCCCAAACTCCCAGGTCCTGGGGTCTGGGCACTGGCTTTAAGGGTGCACACACACAAGAAAAAAAAAAGGGTGCACACAGATATTTTCCTTTCTTTGGGTCAGGCTAAAATTTGAAATGAGAAATACTCCGCTTGGCCCAGCGGGTAATAAGTAATAGGAATTCAGGCCTGGTTTTTAACAAGGGCTGGTGAAGAGGGGAAAGGGTGAGCTCTCCCTAAGGATCGCATCTGCGAGCCGCAGTGAAGTTGGAAGCCCAGGCAGGCCTTGCCCTTTGTGTGGCCCTAGGCAACAGCCAACCCTTCCAGGAAGCCTTTGGGTTTGGTATGGTCTGGAAGGAAGTCTCTTAGAAGGTGCTAAACCCTAGTCCTAGAAGTGCCACTGAAACAAATGCTGTTTGACCTTGGGCAAGTCACCTTGCTTCTCTGGGCCTTCATTTCTCAGTTTGGACATATTTACTTCTAAAGTTGGCAAAGCCCTTTGCTTGGGGTTGGAGTCATTCAGAACTGCCTTCAAATCTTGTCTGTTTCACTTGGGGGCTGTGTGATTTTTGAGCAAGTCACGTAACCTCTCAGAGCCTTGGTTTTCTCTTCTAAAAAGATCTAAGAAGGGATACCCGGGTGGCTCAGCAGTTGAGTGGCTGCCTGTGGCTCCGGGTGTGATCCCAGAGTCCCGGGATCAAGTCCCGCATCAGGCTCTCTGCAGGGAGCCTGCTTCTCCCTCTGCCTGTGAGTCTGCCTCTCTCTCTCTGTGTCTCTCATGAATAAATAAGTGAAATCTTTAAATAAAAAAAATAATAATAAAAAAAGATCTAAGGATAGCTGACACTGACCAAGGCAGGGGGGGCGGTGGGGGGACCTGGGCAGATGCTGTTGTCAGCCCGGTACTTTGACCGCTTTCCCTCCCCCTCATGAACAGATTGTACCTACCTATGAGCGGATGATCGTGTTTCGACTGGGCCGGATCCGTACCCCTCAGGGGCCTGGCATGGTTCTGCTCTTGCCCTTCATTGACTCCTTTCAGCGGGTGGATTTAAGGACACGCGCTTTCAATGTCCCTCCCTGCAAGGTGAGGAGCTTCTCGGCTCTCCCAGAAAGAGGGGGTAGGGGCTTTTGCAGAGTGATTGTGGGAGCCAATACCTCGGTGTGTGAGCAACCATCAAGGTCAGGGTAGGGGAAGAAACCAAAATGTCGAGGATGGAGGCTGGGGGACGTCCTTATGCAGTGTACCTAATGACATGAACTTGGGAACATGACATTCCCATCGGGGAGCCAGGTACCCAGTGGGTGGGTCAAGCTGGGTGGTCTCAGAGGGCCTGACCCCCCTGCAGCGCCAGCCCCTTGACCATCTCCTCTCTCACCAACCCTCCACCCCAACAGCTGACTTCTAAGGATGGGGCCGTGCTGTCCGTGGGGGCCGATGTCCAGTTCCGCATCTGGGACCCAGTACTGTCTGTGATGACCGTAAAGGACCTGAACACGGCCACGCGTATGACGGCCCAAAATGCCATGACCAAGGCACTGCTCAAGAGGCCTCTGCGGGAGATCCAGACCGAGCAGCTCAAGATCAGCGACCAGCTCCTGGTAGGCAGCTCCTCGCACGGTAGAGGTCAGTGGTGGGCACCTGGGCCTGGCTCTGCCTGCCGAGGCTCTTTGAGCAGAGCGCCAGATCGCTCTGGGCCTCAGTTTACCGTGCGTTCCAACCTTTGAAGAGCCAGTGGTCTGGGTCGGACTGAGGAACAGAAGATGAGTGCAGACCATAGTGGTTTTGGAGAGGCACTGGCGCCCTGAGAGGGGAGTGGCCCCACTGAGATTCTCGGGGGCCCTGCCTCACTGCTGGGGCTTTACCCTTCCCTGCTCTGCCAGCATTGCCATTGACACAGCCTCGCAGGCAGGCAGACCAGCAGATGGGCGGGCAAGTGAAAGGAGCAGGGGCCTGCCTGGGCACAGTCACCTGGGGAATTCCATGCCCCACAGGGCAGCATTTGTATTTTGAGGGCTTTGTGTTTCTTGTTCAGAACAGAACAAAGGGACACAAGGGCATTCGGACCTTTTTCCTGCCTCTTCCCCATGAATAATGATCTGAACCAGAACTACCCTTGCATCCCTTCTGTGGCAGGACAGGATGGAAATGCATGTCCCCTGCTCCCTGTGCTCACCTTGGGCTCCCCCTGCCACCCCGCCCCAGTGGCCCTGGGTGAGGTTTCCTCTTACTCCCCTTGGCTCTGCTTTCTGGGGGCCTAGGGTTCCAGGACGGGCGGGGCAGGTAGTGCCAGTTCCAGAGATCCCAGGCCCTGGGGCAGTGAGTCAGCCCAGGGAGGGAGGGAAGCCCCCGAGGAGGAGCCGCTTCTGTTCTGGTGAGAGCAGCTCCTGCGTGCAGAGCTTGCAGAGCATCGTAGTTTACCAGTCCTTTCCCTGCCCAGGTGTATCTGCTTTACGTTTTGCTGCAGGAGGACTGATATTCTGGTTTTATTTTGGAGGGAGGAAATGAAGGGCTTATTTGGTGCCCCCCCTCATCAAGGGCAGAGCAGGCCCAGCGCCAGATCAACTGCCTTCTGCCCCCCCCCCCATCAAACCAGTGCTCCGTCTTCTACAATTGATAACAATTTTTATTTATGAAGCTACATGGCGTTTTAGTGTACTTTTTGAAGGAGAAAGCTGATCTCAGCCTAGTTGCTGTCAGGGGCGGGCAGGGGAAGAAACCAGAACACCAGGCCTGTTGTGCAACAAGGCTGAGAGGGGCAGTCTGGGGGAGGTCGGTCCCACTCCACGACATTAGTCATTGAGGGCCTGTTGCCCAGACGGAGTTGGCGCCCAGGAGAACGGGGTCAGTGCCTGTGGTTAAGGCGAAGTCTCCAGAAAGCCAGCTGCCTCCTGTAAGCCCCAGGCCAGGCGGACATCTCTCATCCTCACTCCCCTTTCTGCCTACCCCTGGAGGTATGCCCCCTGCTGGGGCGGTGCTCTGGGCTGGGGGGCATGGCTCCTGCCTCTGTTGATCCTCCCTCCCTCCTCCCCTTTCTATGAGGCTGCAGGCTCTGTCTGCACCCCAGGCCCTCACAGTTCTCCCCCTCCACTCCCCGACACCAGATCCCCATCATTTCTGCCCATAATTTGAAACAATGGCCCACGTGGTCTCCATGCCGCCACCCTCAGCCCCCTTCAATCTAGTGTCCGTGGAGCAGCCAGGAGGCTCTTCCCAAGGAACAAGTCCTGGTCACCTCCCTGCTAAACTGCTCTCTGAGGCTCCGAGGCTCTGTGTGTCAGGGTAAATCCAAGTGAGCCGAACCCCCACCTCTGAGCCAGCTGTCTCGTCTCCTGGCCCATTGTGAGGGTCTAGCGAAACGGGACTCTGGTTACTCCCATTTCCCCAGACATTCCAGGTTATCCTGTCCCTGCCCTGTACACGCTGTTCCCATTGCCTGGAAGAGCCCTTCTCAAGGAGTTCCCGGACCCGGTTCCAATGTGGGGAAGGGGAGTTTGCACATGCACAACGCCAATCTTCAGATGCCTGTAGGGTGTCCCAAGAATCCAGCTCCATTCTGACACTGTCTCCCCAGAGACAGCATCAGATCCCATGGGTTAAGTCCCACAAGACTGCCCCCTGGCCCCCACAAAAGATGCCAGTCACAAGCCCAGGCTGTTACTGTGCTTCTGGCAACCAGCTACAGATTTGGGGGTTCCACCGACCTCCCTGGGTTCTTTTGCTAGAGTGGCTCACAGAATTATGTTTACCAGTTTATTAACAGATATGATAAAAGATATGAATTAACAGCCGGACAAAGAGAGACACATGGTGAGGTCTGGGGAAAAGGCGCGGAGCTTCCATGCCCTACCCAGGCACACCTCTCTGGCATTCACCAGCCTGGAAGCTCTGGAGCCCAGTCCTCCTGGGAATTTTCTAGAGGCTTCTTTGCATACTGAGAACTAAGTCATTGGTCATCTGTCCCGTCCCAGTGGAAATTCCAACTCTCCAATCACATAGTTGGTCCTCCTGGCAACCAGCCCCCATCCTTGGGTGGGCTCCAAAAATCACCTTTTTTAACATAACAAAAGACCCCTTTATTTCTCTTCTCACCGCAATTCCAAGGGTTGTAGGGCTGGGAGTCTTGAAACAAAGACATACTTGGAGGTATCATTTAAACGATCAGTGCGCATTTCTTATAAATTACAGCATCTGCTCAGTCTTCCTTCCTGCTTTACCCGTGGACCGGATGGCTCCCCTCCTCCTGGCGTTACCGCCCCCTCCCTGGACCTCCAGGGGGTCAGGCCCTGTCCTAGTTGCTCACCACCAGCTGCTAGCAGCTGGGTTGTAATTGCCCTCTGCCTGCATTCCCCAGGAGGGAGCTTGGCCCCGGAGGGAGGGAGGCGGTGGGGCCTCCAGACCAAAGAAGGTCCTCCCACAAAGGCTTGCAGATTTAATTCCACATCTCCCCACCGCTGTTTTCCAGCTGGAAATCAATGACGTGACCAGAGCCTGGGGGCTGGAGGTGGACCGAGTGGAACTAGCAGTGGAGGCTGTGCTCCAGCCACCCCAGGACAGCCCAACGGGGCCCAGCTTGGACAGCACCCTCCAGCAACTGGCTCTCCACTTCTTGGGAGGAGGCCTGCCCTCAGTGGCTGGAGGCGCCTCACCCCTCGGGCCAGGTGAGGAGTCCTGGGAAGAAGGGGAGGTGCCCCCCAGGGCACTGGGCTGGTTGTCCGCACAGGCTCTGCGCGGAGTACCTTCGTGCTCGGGACGCCTGCCCAGCCGCTCAGGCCACCCCTCTCTAGGGCCCATGGGAACTGAGGCCAGGTGTCTGAGCATGTAGAAGCCTTGGGGAGCCCCCATTGGGGGAAGGGACGGCACCCAGGGAGCGGGGGTTAAGCTGAAAGCTGAAAGGCGGGCAGCCCCCGTGGTGTAGCAGTTTAGCGCCACCTGCAGCCTGGGGTGTGATCCTGGAGACCCAGGATCAAGTCCCACATCGGGCTTCCTGCATGGAGCCTGCTTCTCCCTCTGCCTGTGTCTCTGCCTCTCCGCTCTCTCTGAATGAATAAAGAAATAAATCTTAAAAAAAAAAAAAAAAAAAAAAGAAAGAAAGAAAGCTGAAAGGCTGCCTCTTAGCAGAGGAGGAAGGGGAACTCAGGCCAGACGGGCACAGAAGAGGGAGCAGCCACAGACAGTGCAGAGGTCACAGGGAGCCTGACCTTGGCAGCACCCTGACTTTCTTCTCTCTGCTTCCTTCCCCTTGGCTGTTGGCCACCCCCCAGCAGACACCTTGGAGATGGTGAGTGAAGCTGAGCCGCCTGCCCCTCATGTTGGTGCTGGGCCCAGTCCGAAGCAGCCTGTGGCTGAGGGGCTGCTGACTGCCCTGCAGCCCTTCCTATCAGAGGCCCTGGTCAGCCAGGTCGGGGCCTGCTACCAGTTCAATGTCATCCTGCCCAGCGGTGCCCAGAGCGTCTACTTCCTCGACCTCACTACAGGTGTGCCTGCCTTCCCCGCCCTCACCGTCCCAGCCAGGTGGCCCATAGCAGCACCCACCCCCGTGGTCCTATTTTAAATTGCCCCCTGCTCCTGCCAGGAGTTTTGGGTGAACTTGCACCATGTGTGGAAAGTGACGAGCCGGGCCGTTGTCTCCCTGCCCTGCCCCGGTGAGCAGGGGAGCAGGTGAGCAGGGGCCCCTGGGGTGAGAGCTTCGTGCACACGGTGCAGCTCTGCTGGCCAGGGTCTGTGCTGAGCACGGCAGTGCGTGATCCCACCTGCCCCTCACCGTGGTTCTCTGATTCAGGGATGATTGTCATCCCTGTTTCACCAGTTTGAAAACCGGGGCCCTGAGTGGTCACACAGCCAATAGTACTTGAACTCAGTGAATTGGAACCTGGACACTTAGCTGTTAGCTGTTACTTTCCACTCCTTAGCGGGCCATGCTAACCCCATCTTCCCCCTGCTGCATAGCTGTCCCCCTGCTAATGCTCCGTTTTTCTCTTCCCCCATAGGGCACGGGAGCATAGGGCACGGGGTGCCCGACGGCATCCCTGATGTAGTGGTGGAGATGGCTGAGGCAGACCTGCGGGCCCTTCTGTGCAGGGAGCTGCGGCCCCTGGGGGCCTACATGAGTGGGCGCCTAAAGGTGAAGGGTGACCTGGCCGTGGCCATGAAGCTGGAGGCTGTCCTCAGGGCCCTGAAGTAGCAGCTTTGGCTCACTGCCCATAGGCCAGCCCAGATTCTGGTGTGAAGCCTGGGGTGGGGGGGCATCTTGGAGGAGGAGGCGCTGGTGCCACACCTCAGGTTGTTGAGCCTTGAGAAGTTTCAGGCTCGGCCAGGAGTCAATGAATGGAGGCTGGCAGACACGAGAGGCTGGGAGAGACTGAGTCAGGCCGCCTTGCCGTCTCACCTGGAGTGCTTCTCTGGACAAGCCTTTGCCCATCCCGGCCCCTGGCTGAACACCCAGCCCTGAGCGGGCCCACGGAGTGCTGACCAGAGAGCAGGGCCCGCTCCCCTCTGCCAGCTACATGACTGGAGAGACGGGGCCCACAGGGCCAGCCCGACTGCACCTGATTTGGTCCCAGTGTGAGGGAGCCAAGCGTGTGGCTCGGGTCCTGGCTCTAGAGTGGGGATCAGAGAGGTGCTGGGGGCGAAGAAAGGCAGCCCACCGCCCAGAGTCACCGCAGGGCAGGGATGTGCCCTCGTGGCAGTGGTTCAGGCCCAGGCCAGTGGGCGGTGCGGATGGAAAAGCGCGGGGCCTTCTCGGCGTCCAGCCCTGCTCCTGAAGATGGCTTGCCTCACCTCCCAGCTCTGTCTTGCATGCCTGGCGGGCCGGGGCCCAGGGCAGCATGTAGGAGGGCCCTGCTGTTCTGTGCTTTTTACCAGAGGTTTACGAACCACCAATAAATGTGCTGTTTACAGTGTATTGAAGAGAAGTGGGGGCACAGGGGTGGGTTGTGGGGGTCCCCGAGGCCATGCTCCTGCTGGTACCTGGGCGAGGACAGGGGCTCAAGATAGGAGGGTGTGTGCATCACCCACAGTTCCCCTTCCTGCCACAGAGTTCAGAGACCGTGGGGCAGGTGCAGGCTCTTCTGCTGCTCTTTAGGGTAGAAGCTGGCCCAAAGAGAAGGTGTGGGTGTGTCAGGACTGGTCCTGCAGATGCCCTGCTGAGACCGGGGTGAGGGGTCTTACCAGTCGCCTTCAGGAGAGTCCGGTCCCTCTTTCTCCACTAGCACAAGGGAGGGAAGGGGACGGAATGGGCCTGGAGGCCTGGCCCAAACCCCAGGGACCTCAGGGAAGGGGCCTTTTGCTTGTTTAGCCCTAAGAAATGAATCTCAGTTCCTGAAAAGGCTTGTGAGAAAAGGAACCCACAGAAATCGGGACCTCCCCTTTGCAAAACAGCTCTTGGCTGGTCCTCCGGGCCCCGGGCTCCCCGGGGCCTCCCCAGCACCACTGGCTAGTTGTCCCTCTGTTCCCGCCAGTGCCTGCCCTCTCCCTCCTCTCACCAGCCCTCCCAGCGTGGGCTGCACAGCCTTGGGGTTCAAGGGTCGGCCCCGGGGCCCATCCTGGAGGGCCAGAGCCCCAGCCAGCTGGCCCTCCTCTGCCCTCAGCCTGTTCAGGAGCCGTCCCTGTGGTCCCTGCCGGCCACTCCCGCCATCCTTGAGGCCCAGTGGGGCACAGTCCTCTGCCCTCGACTGGGCCCCCTCAGCACTTGGGCGTCACGCCCATTCCCCACTGTCCGTGTCGCCGTTCTTGTCTCGGTGGCTGCTCTCCCTGCCGGACCCTGAGCCCCCCGCACGAGCTGGTCCCTCCGACCCGGCTGCACGGGTGGACCAGGAGTTCCAGGAAAGCCCGCACTTCCCTCGCAGAGCTTAGGAGAAACCGAAACTCAGATTCTTGTGGGTGTGGGAGGATCAAGAGAACATTTACAGGAAACTGAAACTTGTGGGTGTCTCTCTAGGTGGAGGGTAGGGCCTGCTACTGACTTCCCTGGTGGGCAGAAGTCATTCCTTGGTGAGGCCAGCCCTCCAGGCCAGGGCCCCCAGGTTCCAAGGCCCCTGGGCTTCTGAAGACTGAGGAGACCTTGCAGTCTGTGTGTTGGGGGGGCGGGGGACAAGGGGCACTTAACGGGCAGTAGGGTGTGAGGAGGGAGGGAGAGGATGTCAATCAGAGGAGGCTTCCCTGAAGAGGCGATGCCCTTGCAGCCACAGGACAGGCTGACGAGGTGGGGCACAAAGTGGGGCACGGGGTGGGGCATGCGTGCCACAGAGTGGGAAGCCCCTGCGAGGCTGAGGCTGCAGTCGAGGCAGCTGAGCACCTCTGATTTTGGGAAATGGAGCCTAAGGTATGGGGGTGGTGCAGAGATTTGGGGGAGAGACCATAAAAATGGTAACACCAGACCATGCATGTCCCTGCACTGGGCTAAACCCTTGCTAGCTATCCTCTTCTCCCTCAAGGTAACCTTGTGAATAATGATAAGATGCTTATATTGACGTCATGTAATGTATTACTTTTCTTTTTTAAAGATTTTATTTATTTAGGGCAGCCCTGGTGGTGCAGCGGTTTAGTGCCGCCTGCAGCCCGGGGTGCGATCCTGGAGACCCTGGATCGAGTCCCATGTCAGGCTCCCTGCATGGAGCCTGCTTCTCCCTCGGCCTGTGTCTCTGCCTCTCTCTCTCTCTCTCTCTCTCTCTCTCTCTCTCTCAATAAATAAATCTTAAAAAAAAAAAAAAGATTTTATTTATTTATTCATGAGAGACACAGAGAGAGAGAGAGGCAGAGACACAGGCAGATATGGAAGCAGGGCCCATGCAGGGAGCCCAACGACATGGGACTCGATCCCGGGACTCTAGGATCAGGCCTTGGGCTGAAGGCGGCACTAAACCGCTGAGCCACCTGGGCTGCCCCATGGAATGTATTACTTTGATGTCATTTTAAAAATAAGTAAATTTGAAAAAAAATAAGTAAATTTAGGGGTACCTGGGTAGCTCCCAGTCCGTTAAGCATCTGCCTCCAGCTCAGGTCATGATCCCAGGTCCTGGGATCAAGGCAGGCACTGTGCTCCCTGCTCAGCAGGGAGTCTGCTTCTCCCTCACCCTCTGCCAGACTCTTCCCCTGCTTCATGTGTGCTCACTCTCTCTCAAATAAATAAACCTTAAATACGTAAATTTTGGGTAGCCGGTACAGTCATGTCACTCAAAATTTTTTGAAGATTAAGAAGTCATAGTATTAAAAATTTCCCTCCTCTCCTGACTCCATCCACATATTTCCTGCACCTGCCTCCAAACAGGTATCCCCTAATATTAGTTTCTTGGTTATGCTTCCAGAAGTTGTTGTTTTTTAACTGCATATACAAGAAAACCCAAATATATATATATCCTCCAGGGTTTTTTTTTCATACAAGTGGCAACATAGCATATGTAATATTGCTTTATTTACTTAATATTACACCTTCAGCATCTTTCCATAATAGTACACGCAGACTTTTTTCACTGGGTTTTTTGGTTACACAGGATTCCATTGTTCAAATGTACACTATTTAACCTGCCTGCATTGGTAGACAGTTTATTTTTTGTGTTTTGCTGTTTCAAACAATGTTGCAGTGATAGCCTTTAACATATCCTTCTTTGCCGGGGTTGAGTTTATCTGTAGGATAAAATCCCTGTAGGAAATGGCTAGGTTAAAACATTTGTAATTTAATAAATATTGCCCAAATGCCTGTTTATAGATGTTCAAAGGAGCTTTATTTGATCATCAGAAACAGAAAACTACAAATAACTAAATGGTGCCGCTCTCCATACAGTGGGAGGGGCAGACGGTAAAAAGGTGCAAACAAACTATAGACAGACGTGATAACTTGGGGTTATTCCTATTTACACTCCAATCATTGGTGAGTAAGGGTGTGTTTTCCTCGCAGCCAGGCCAACACACACTGTTATTAAACTCCTGGAGTTTTTGACAATCTGGTAAGTGAAAAATTGCATCTTAGTATAGGGTTTTTATTATCATTATCCAATTGTTTATTGCTTTCTAACTTGGATTTTCTTTTTTTTTTTTTTTTTAAGATTTTATGTATTTATTCATGAGAGATACAGTGAGAGAGAGAGGCAGAGACACAGGCAGGGGGGAGAAGCAGGCCCCATGCAGGGAGCCCAACGTGGGACTCGATCCTGGGACTCCAGGATCATGCCCTGGGCCAAAGGCAGGCACAAAACCGCTGGGCCACCCAGGCGTCCCTCTAACTTGGATTTTCAATCCCAGCAAAAGCACAGGATTTTTGCTGTCTTCCTCCAGCATTTACTTTTTTTTTTTCCTTTTTTTAAAAATATACTGCCAGGAGATGCACCCATTAAATGGAGTGCTGGATGAGTTCTGACAAATGTGAACACGGTGCACCCATCAGCCAACACAAGACTGAGGACATTTCCATCAACTCACAAAGCTCCCCCAGGCCCCTTCCCAGCCCCAGGCCCCTGCGGGTCTGCTCTGTTCATCGCAGGGGTTAAATTTTACTTTCTGGAACTTCAGACAGATGCAGCCGCGTGGTATGTATCCTCCCGGGTCCGGCTCCTCCCCGCCCTCGCGTGTCTGAGAGTCCCATTCTTCGCGTCTGTCTGTAGTCGCGCCTTTTTGCTGCCTGTTCCTCCCACTGTGTGGATGGCTGCACTGTTACTCACTCTAGTGTCCATTACTGAGGATCAGGATCAAATAAAGCTCCTTTGAACGAGTGTGGCCATGCGTTTTATTTGGGTAAACACCTAGGAGTAGGGCACCTAGTGGTTGAGCGGCTGCCTTTGGCCCAGGGCATGATCCTGGAGTCACGGGATCGAGCCCCACTTCGGGCTCCATGCACGGAGTCTGCTGCTCCCTCTGCCTGTGCCTCTGCCTCTCTCTCTGTGTCTCTCATGAATAAATAAATAAAATCTTTTTAAAAATAACATCTTTCCTTCCATTAAAATATCTGATTGGGATGCAGGTGCTCTCAGGGTATTTTGCACCTCACTAACTTCCTGTCTTTCTCCTCAGAGCACTTTACCTGCAGTACACGGGCATCCGCAAATGTTAACTTCATCTCCTCCCACTAAGGCTTTAAGACGCTTTCTCTTGCCTAATTGCATCGGCTGCCATGGAGGTGGGCACTTTGAGGGTGGAAGTGAGAGAGGCAAGATCCAGCAGGAAGAGAGAAAGAAGGAGGGGGAAGGTTCTAGAGGTAGGCAAGGGAACAGGACCCAAGCCTGATGGGGGGATTAGCTGTGGACAGAGTGGCCCCTTGCCCCTATAAAGAATGAGGAAGTAGGATGGGGTAAATATCTGGGCGAAGGAAAAAAAGAAAAATCTGTAGTCCAGCCCACCCACGCCCCCGTGCAACACACAGGTCGGTGTGGTTGGTGGGAAGATCTCAGTCCTTGGGTGACTCACTTAAGGTCCGGGCTTAGCGTCTGATGCCCCCCCCCCCCAAACCTTGAAATGAGAGCGATGAGGAGGTGGGCCTCGGGGAGAGTTGTGTAGGGAGGGATGGGAGCTGGGAGGAGAACACTCTGGCTCTTTCTTCTTTCTGGATGGGAAGAGAGGGAGGAGGCAGAGAAGAAGGGGCTCCCTACCCCAGTCCTCTGCTGGGACGGCACCTACCTTCCCTGACTTTCCAGAACCGGCCACGGCATCTGCCATACAATAGGCACCAGCACGTGGTTTTTAAAACTAACCGGTTGAAGGAGACGGGGAAGTACTGGATTTGCTGGGGAAGGTGGAGGTAGGGGATGGGGAGAGAGATGGGAAGAGGAGGGCCGCAGCTGGAGGCTGGAACAGAGGGAGCAGCAGTGCAACTGCCGGCGGCCCCCTGGGGGAACAGCCATGTGGACCACCCAGGGGGGCCAGAGTCAGGTCAGCCTGGGGAAGGAGAAGCCTGGGGGGCACCCGGGGCCTCCCGACGCCCATCTCCTCGAAGGGAAGCCCGTAGAAACCCAGGCATGAGCTTGTGGCTCCACCTGGTGGCGGTGTCCCCATTCCCAAACCGGCCCAGGCTCTCCGGGAACAAAGAACGGGGAGACCCGAGGGGCAAGCAGGTAAAGGGGGGACCAGAGCCTGGGAAATGTACACCTCGCCTGACCATCGTCACCCATAGGCGCACACACCCCGTGTGTCCCCAGGCCCCGGTGGGCCTGTTGGTGTTGGGGGGGCGGGTGGAAATAGGAAGGCAGGAGGACCTAGCCTGGAGAAACTGGGGAGGTCGACTAGTGTGACCAGGAAACTGCAGACCATGGAGTTAAATCTGTAAAATGGGGGACGCCCGGGTGGCTCAGGGGTTGAGCGTCTGCCTTTGGCCCAGGGTATGATCCTGGGGTCCTGAGATTGAGTCCCACGTTGGGCTCCCTGCGTGGAGCCTGCTTCTCCCTCTGCTGTGTCTCTGCCTCTCTCTCTGTGTGTGTCTCTCATGAATAAATAAATAACATCTTTTTTTAAAAATCTGTAAAATGAGGCTGATTGTATCAAAGGCCAATTTTAAGATGTTCCTAAGATGAAGTACTATTACGTTTGGAAGTTCCTCCCCAGATCAATTATGAAGCCCACAGAATTACTACATTAAATATAACATATTACTGTGAAAGAACATGAAGTGATTTTTGTAAGTCTGCTTGGAAATTATATGGCTAAAAGTGATTCATTTACAGTATAATCCCACGAGTTCTCAGGACTCTTGGGTGCTCATTTGCATTCTTGAAGTGCTCACGGAATTTTTTAAAAAATATAATTTACAAATTATTTCCAAATGTAATGAAATTCTTATGAACACTACATTTAATAATTAAAGAAGTTGACACAGAATTGATGACATACATTAACAACTGATGACATCTTGTAGACATTTCATTAAACATTTAATAATTTGGGTTATTGTATAGTTTTTGCATTTTGGAACTAGGGCTCCTCTTGGGCTTTAAACTCTTATGTAGGTCTCTGAGAAGCTCCGGGACTCGGTTCTGTTTCCCTGGAACTACCTTACTTGGACAGGAAGTGGTTCTGATAACACCCCAGTAGGAGAGCTATGATGGATAAAAATGGGATAATATATTAATGCACTTAGCACAGTGTACACCAAACTCCAAGCACCTGATAGAAAGTAGTAGATGTTATTCACTATATTTGCACACACATACTCACATATTAATTTCCTCATTCATTAAAAAAAAAAAGTTGTATTGGGCACTCACTCTGTGCTGGACAAGGCAATGTTCCAGGTGCTGGAATAGAAGTCAAAAAACCAACCCAAACTTGTATCCTCATGAAATTTATACTCTAGTTGGGAGTGTAAATAATATATAGATATATAAACAGCAAGCATGAAAAATAAAGTCTTTCTCCTGTCTCTCTGTGTGTCTCTCATGAATAAATAAATAAAATCTCAAAAAAAAAAAAAGAAAAAAAAGGGGGGGGGAATGCCTGGGTGGATCGGCAGTTGAGTGTCTGCCTTCAGCCCAGGGCATGACCCCGGGGTCCAGGTATCAAGTCCCACATCGAGCTCCCTGCATGGAGCCTGCTTCTCCCTCTGCCTGTGTCTCTGACTCTTTCTGGGTGTCTCTCATGAATAAATAGACAAAATCTTTTTTAAAAAGTTTAAAAATAAGAAAGTCAGGCAGTGTGTGAGAAGGATAGAAGTGCCTTGGGAGTGGGCCTGGCATGCTCTAGAATAGCAAGGCAGCCAGTGTGGCTGGAGTGGAGAGTGCAAGAGAGTAGGAGGAGGCTAGAGGGACAGAATGGAGCCAGGTCACATAGGGTGTTGGAGGCCATTGTGAGGACTCTATGGGATGAGGACCCGCTGGAGAATTCTAGCAGAGGGAATATGAGAGACTGAATATACGAGCTGACAATGGCCAAGCTACATATAAAATGAACTTCAACCTCAACCTTCAAACCATTGCCTTTTCTACAATAACCAGCCCAGGAAGCCAGCCTGCTGTGCGTCAGGTTTGTGAGAGGCCAGACCACTGTCTCATGTCAATCCAGGAAGCCAGGTTCCTTTGTGTCCCTCCTCCCAACTTAGAATCAACCAGAAAAAAGCCAAATGTGCACTCCTAACCCATCACACAGGATGTCTTGCTTCTGGTCAGCCACCTACAGCCTCCCTGTGCCAGCAGCCTCCAATGGGGGCACAACCAAAGCCTCCCCATTTTCCACCATAAAGCCTCCTCATGCGTCTGCTGCCTTTGAGTCTCTGCCAAAACACAAGTGACGGTGTGTTTTGACTCCCTTCCAGAGCAAGCTTCCGATAAATAGCCTTTGCTTTTCTCATCTGGTTGGTCTCCATTTATTTCTATAAATGACAGAAATTGCCTTCCGTTGTAGAAGCTGCTCTTTTTGAGGACAGACTGTATGTAAAAGCAGGAAGATCCAGGAAGAGGCAGTTGCAGCAATCCAGGCAAGAGATGGTAGTGGTTTGTACCTACCTGGTAATTGGGCAGGTGACTAGAAGGGAGTGGGCTCTGGGTATATGTATTTAAAGTTGTTCTTGGGGATCCCTGGGTGGCTCAGCAGTTTAGTGCCTGCCTTCGGTCCAGGGTGCGATCCTGGAGACCTCGGATCGAGTCCCACATCGGGCTCCCTGCATGGAGCCTGCTTCTCCCTCTGCCTGTGTCTCTGCCTCTCTCTCTCTGTGTCTCTCATGAATAAATAAATAAATAAATCTTTTTAAAAAAGTAAAGTTGTTCTTATATGGAAAAAAATTGCATATTCACAGGTGTGCAAAGGAGCACACCAAGAGTCCCCTCCCCATCTCACATAACCCCAGCAAGGTAGCAACACCAAGGAATTGGCATTGGCATCATGTAGTTTATTCAAATTTCACTGGTTGCCTGTGCACTCTGTGTGTGTGTGTGTGTGTGTGTGTGTGTGTGTGTGTAGCTCTACTCAACTTTTGTCACATGTGAACCCAAAGTCACCACCACAACAATCAAGACCCTCAACTGTACCGTTGCCATGAGGTCTCTTGTGTCACTCCTTTCTAGCCACATCCCTCCCCTCCTGTTCCTAACCTCTGGCAGCCGCACCGGTCTGTAACTCTGGGATCACATTACCCACAAGTGTCGCACACGTGGCATCGCACAGCAGGTATTCTTCTGAGACTGGCTTTTCCATGCCCTGTAACTCCCTGGAAGTTCATCCCAGCTGGTGCTTGTATCACTAGCTCCTTACCTTTGGTTGCCCAGTGGCGCTCCACAGTCGGGGTGCCTCATGGTTATGTTTAACCGGTCACCTGTTGAAGGACAGCGGGAGGTCTCCAGGTTGGGGCTATTTACAAAGAAAGCTGCTTAGGAACATTTGAAAATGAGTTTCATTCATCCAGGATAAATGCAATTGCTGGGCCCTTGGTAAGTCCATTTTTAAAAAAAATATTTTATTTATTTATTCATGAGAGAGAGAGAGAGAGAGAGAGAGGCAGAGACACAGGCAGAGGGAGAAGCAGGCTTCCTGCGTGCGGGGGTGCCCGACGTGGGGCTCGACCCCAGGACCCCAGGATCACGCCCTGGGCCAAAGGCAGGTGCTCAACCGCTGAGCACCCCCCCACCCCTGCGCCCTGGGCATCCCAGTAAGTCCATTTTTAGTTTTGAAAGGAACTGGTTATATTTTGAAGCTCGAGCCACAGGATCCCCCAGCGGATTAGATGTGGGCGTGAAAGACAGGAGTCAGGGGAGCCTTGAAAGGACCTAATGCACGTAGAGCAGTGCTGGGACAGGTGAGGGCTCGTGTCAGCTAGATGGTAGCTCTGCAAGTGACAGCAAATGACAATACAAACCGAGGAAATGAGAAAACCCGCGAGTCACCGTAGACCACAAGCACCAGGGAGTCCCTCAGAGGCAGGTAGTGCAGGAAACCGCTTTGCTACCTGCATGTATCAAAAGTGAGAGAGGACTTCCACCCTCTCTTGGGATGTGGAGAGGCACAGGACAGTGTCACCCCCATTCTAGGGAGAAAAAGCCAGATAATCTACAAACTGTAAGTCTTTAAACTTACCAGAGAGCTGAGGTCGTCGGGAGCGACCACGAGAACTGAATTCCAGAGAGTGACAAGTGCCTCTTAGGGAAGACAGGACAGACAGTTTGCCTTGGGGGCTCCCAAGGGGGCAGGAGGGAGTCTCGGAGTGGAGGAGCAGGGGAGGGAGGAGGCCCCCTCTCCAAGGCACATGTGCAGAGGGTGAAGGGCTGCTGCTGGTGGGCAGTCCCTGGACCTCACCTGTTTCTCGAGGAGGTTCTTTCCACCACATGGGCAGGGCCCGGTAGGGTAGGGGGAGCCCCCTCTGGCCCCTGGGCTGCGGGAGGAGAGGCAGAAACTAAGATCTTGTTGCTGGGGAAGGATAAAGGTCAAACGCCACCTCTTGCCCTTGTGGGAGGTGCACACCTACCACCCAGGTAGGGTTTTGTCTAAGACCCACCAGGAGGCACAAGGTGAAGGTCAGGAACACTGCCAGGGCGCCCCCTCTGAGTGGCAAGTGCACGGCTCCCTGATGCTGGGCCCGGGAAGGAGAAGCAGCAACAGCAGCCTACCAATGGGGGAGCAAGAGCACGCGGAGGGACCGCGGGGTGGGGGGACAGGCAGGGACCTCAGCGCGGCTGAGGATGCGACACCGACAGCA
Source organism: Vulpes vulpes (assembly GCF_048418805.1). Lineage (NCBI taxonomy): Eukaryota > Metazoa > Chordata > Mammalia > Carnivora > Canidae > Vulpes > Vulpes vulpes. The sequence goes on from NW_027325803.1 coordinate 1,349,943, forward strand.
GGACCCGGCCCCTCTCTGGAGGACCGTAGGCTGCCTACAAGAAACCCTCTTTAAATATAAAGACCGAGGTACGTTAAAGTGAAAGAATGAAAAGTAGACAAGCCATGCAAACACCAACCCAAAGATAGAGTGAGTGCCTACACTAACACAGGGTGAGGGAGCCTATGGGACAGAGACTATTCCAGGAATAGAGGGACACAACACAGAATGATAAAGAGGAAAATTAACCTCAGAGTGGAGAACAGACGCCCCCCCCCCCCCGGGATAATTACAAGTGATAGAACTGGAAGGAGAAGTAGACTCACCCACTCATCTCTCAATAAATACCTCACAGAACGAATGGGTAGTCAGAAGGTCAGTCTGGATGTATAACTCAAACAACAATTTTTTTTATATTTATTTTTTTACTTTTTAAAAGATTTTATTTATTTATTCATGAGAGACACACAGAAAGAGAGAGAGGCAGAGACACAGGCAGAGGGAGAAGCAGGCTCCATGCAGGGAGCCCGACGCGGGACTCGATCCCTGTACTCCAGGATCACACCCTGAGCCAAAGGCAGCTGCTCAACTGCTGAGCCACCCCGGCATCCTTTAAATAACACTGTTAACTGACTAAAAAACCCGTTGACATTTATAGGACACTCCACCCAACAACAGTGGAATACACATTCTCTTCGAAGCCATGGAACTGGCCCAACATTGATCATATTCTGAGCCATAAAACAAATCTCAACTTTAAAAAAAAAAAGATTTTATTTATTCATTCATGAAAGACACACACACAGAGGCAGAGACACAGGCAGAGGGAGAAGCAGGCTCCCTGCAGGGAGCCCCATGCGGGACTTGATCCCAGGACCCCGGGATCATGACCTGAGCCGAAGGCAGATGCTCAACCACTGAGCCACCCAGGTGTTCCTGTGGGATAAAATTTAAAGTAGTGCTTAAAGGGAAATGGCAGCATTGCGTATCTGTATTAGGGAGTAAAGGAGAATATCTTGATGACCTTGTTTATGTAGAGACTTCTTAGCTAGCACAAAGAGTACAATCCATAAAAGAAAAACATGGTTACATTGGCTTTCACCAAAATTAAAAACTGCTTTTCTGAAGGTACTAGGAAGAAAATGAAAATACAAACTCCCGATTGGGAGAAAATATTTGCAACACCCATAACTGATAAAGAACCTGTGTCCAGAATAAAGAAAACTTTTGAATCAATAATAAGGCCATTTAAAAATGGGCAAAGGATTTGAAGAGAGACTTCATGAAAGATGAGATATGATGGAAAATATGTACATGAACAGATTCTTCCCATTATGAGTCATCAGGGCAGGGCAAAATAAAAGCATAATGAAATACCACTGCATACCTATGAGAATGGCTTAAAAAAAAAAAACAAAAAAAAGAAGTTCTGGCAATAGCCAGTTTGTGAAGCAATAACCTCTTTGGACAACAATTTGGCAGGTTCTTGTACAGTTAAACATGCACTTATCCTATGACTCAGTAGTCTCATTCCTAGATGTTTACCCAAGAAAAATGAAGATGTATGTCCACTTAGAGATCTCTTTGTGAATGATTACAGCAGTTTTCTTCATAATGGTGCCAAACTGGAAATGACCCATATATTCATCTTCTGGTAAGTGAAAACAAAACAAAACAAAACAAACAAACAAACAAACAAAAAAAACCAAAAACACCAAAAAACCAAACCCGTGGTCCCTATGATGGAACACTACTCAGCAACAGAGAGGAGCAAGCTATCGATACATGCGAGAGCACGGATGAATTTCGAAAGCCTTCCATTAGGTCAAAGATGACAGATAGAAAAGGATGTGTACTGTGTTTTATATAAGATTCTAGGAAAGGCAAAATATGGGGGCTGAAAGAAGATCAGTGGTGGCTGGGGGTTGGAGGTGGGGGTAGAAAATTGGCCACACAGCAGCATGAAAGGGCTTTTTTTTTTTTTAAGATTTAATTTTTTATTTTATTTATTCATGAGAGACACACACACAGAGAGAGAGAGAGAGAGAGGCAGAGACCAGGCAGAGGGAGAAGCAGGCTCCATGCACCGGGAGCCCGACGTGGGACTCGATCCCTGGTCTCCAGGGTCACACCCTGGGCCGAAGGCAGATGCTCAATTGCTGAGCCACTCAGGTGTCCCCATGAAAGGGCTTTTAAGGGTGATGAAAATATTTTACATCTTGAAGTGTTGTATTTTTTTTTTTTTACAACTGCACATACTCATCAAAACCTTTCATACACCTGAACTGGGTGACCATCACAGTATGCAAATTATTTGTCAATATATCCGATTGAGTTTAGAAGTGAAAGAGGCAATTGCTGTGAATCAGAAAGGAGGTGGCCTCCGATGTCATGTATCCTGGAAACGGAGTCCTGCACCCTCTGGTGGCATCCGGGGACAGTGACAGTCTGTTTTCTGGCTGAGAAGCTGCGAGACTGCTGGGACCCCAGACAGAGGCCACAGCCCCCATCTGTTGCCTGGCTCGGGTGCACCGCCAGCTGGCTCAAGTCCCTGGGGCCAAGGTGGGTTTGGTGGCCCATGTCACCCGACTTTGGGTGGGTATGTGTAGGGATACTGCAGAGAGGGAACTCCATCAGGACCTGTTTATTTAGTCAGACGTTCCCAAGCGCAGCAGGGAGAAGCCGGAGGATGTAACCTATTTAAAAGCAAACAAACAAAGACTTCAGAAGTTCTCAAGGAGAAAAAGAAATGACAAATTGTCGGCCTCTCGGGGCACCCCGGCTCACTACAAGTTTCTGGGAAATAGCAGTGACTCAGTTATGGCCTTTTGGTATCGTTGCAAGCTTTGCCTACTGTCCGCGCGCCCTGGGAGGGGCACTTAAGCCTGGAAGGGGATGTCCTGTCCCCTGCGCTTGGACCCAGGTCTCAGGGTCGAGTTCAGCCCCAGCACAGACCGGGGCTGCGGGAAAGAAGGCCTCACTGGGTGTTGGATAATGATGGGCAACGCTGGCTGCATCCGAGGACACGACAGTCCGGGGTCCTGTGAGCTGCCCTTTTATCCAGGACTTTCATGTCCACGGCCCAGAATAAAATCGCTCTGTGATTATCATCATGAGGGCGGCTGGGGCGATCCGGTGACCTTTGTCAGATTTGGGTGTGGGGACTGTGTTAGCTTCATAAGATCAATCCGGAGGCATAACATCAAGCCACAGTTTCCCGCCTGCCCACTGGGAAGAGTTTAGCATAGAGCTGACCGGCTTCCCTTGGTTTGAAAGAACTCCTAATGTGGGGGGTCTTTTTCAGAGATGATAACTTTTAGGATTTCTCCTGTGGTTATTGGTCTTTTGCTCGAGTCAATTTTGGCAATTTACAAATATATTCCTAGAATGTTATGTTTTAATGCTGAAACACTCTAATTTGTAAGCATGGGGTTATACGTCCTACTCTCTTAAATTTCAGAAATAATCTCCATGGCTGTGTTAATATTCCCTTCTGAATCTCATGTTTTGTGTTATTATTTTGTTCTTGACCAGATTAGTTGATGGATTGTCCATTTTATTTATTTTTATTTTTTTAAAGATTTTATTTATGTATTCATGAGAGACACACACACACAGAGGCAGAGACACAAGCAGAGGGAGAAGCAGGCTCCACGCAGGGAGCCCAACGCGGGACTTGATCTCAGGTCTCTAGGATCAGGCTGGGCTGATGCTACACGGCTGAGCCACCCTGGCTGCCCGGCTTGTCCATTTTAATTAGTTCCTGCCTTCCCCTGCCAATAAAGAACGATCTAAGTATGAATTATACTGCTTCTAAGAAGAATTTTGCCTCTCCCCTCGCAGCCACTTTTTGAACCGCTCTTTCCAGGAGTCCTGATTCCAGGGAGCTGCAGGGGAAGGAGATGAAGGTTTGAGCAGTGGTCTGGCCGTGCTTCAAAGCACAGGCGTATGGTTTTCCGTCTGGTCCCAGAGGCCTGCGACGACCTTGTGGGAACCACGCCCCTGTCTCCAGAAATGTGCTTGCCTTTGAATCCCAGCTCTCCTATTCACTAGCTGGCGGAAGTGGGCAAGTCGCATGGCCTCTCTTTGCCTCAGCTCCTCCATCTGCAAAATGGGAATAGTAACAACACTGCCTTCCTGGGGACATTGTGAGGATTGTATAGCATTTAGGGCAGAGCCTGGCACAAGGCTGTGGTCCACAAGTTAGCTACGGTGAGCGTCATTCTTGGTGTTCTCCTGCAGGGTCTTTTGCTTCTCCCATTCCCCCCAGAAGGTAACTGTGCTTTCCCCAAAGGCCAGATCTAAAGAGGCTTCATGAACGAGGCACGGGGTGGGGGTGATGGAAGGTTGCCTGAGAGGGGAAGAGGGACGGGGCTGGGGAAGAATGAGGGAGGGCACAGTGAAGCAGGCAGAGAAAAGAGGCTGGGAGAGCTTTTCCCAGACTGGAGAGATGGGCCTACGCCTCTGCTAAGTAGCAAGGACAGCGTTTGCTCGGGCCAGTGCGCTGACGACGTGGTGAATCTCCAGGGACACGGCTGCATGGTGTCCCTGTCTGTGCTGCGGAGTTCAGCCACTGGGCCAGCTTGCAGTGCCTGGCGTGGACTAAGGACTACAGGGTCCGTCTCTGTTGTTCTGGGTCTTTTATTTTAAAATGTATTTATCCATGAGAGACACACAGAGAGAAGCAGAGACACAGGCAGAGGGAGAAGCCGGTTCCCTGCAGGGGGTCCGATGCAGAACTCGATCCCAGGACCCCGGGGTCACGCCCTGAGCCGAGGGCAGACGCTCAGCCACTGAGCCACCCAGGCGTCCCTCCAATGCCCCCACTGCAGGCCTCTGTGGCTTCCCCCAAGCCCAGTGATGCCTCAGGTCCTCCAGAGGCTACATTGTCTCCCCCTGGCTGTCCTGCTCTGAGGCCCTGGCCTGTCACCGTGCAGCCGAGGTTTTGCATGTCACCTCTTCTCTCCTCTCTGTGTCCTTCTCCACCCTCCACCCTCTTTTCTTCTGTCCAATTCTCTGGCAGATGAGGAGCAGCACAGAGTCCAAGGTGCCCCCGCTCCTCAGGGCACAGATAGGGAGACTGAGGCCTGGTGGCCGGGAGAGTTAGGACCACAGCCAGGTCCCCTGCCACTTGCATGGCATCTGCTCTCTGCCCCTCCTGCTTCCAGCCATGCCAACCCCAGATCGTCAGTATTTAACAGATTCTGTGGCCTAGACCTACGAGGAGGCGGACAGGAGGCCCATGGAGCCTCGAGATGATTCTAATGGCATAGTCTGGGAGGCGGGGAGCGTCTCCACCTTAGGGCTGAGCAAGCCCGGGGCAGGGGGTATTGGGCAGGTGTCCGGGAGGCTCTTTGCAACCCAAGTGGCTCAGGAGTGCCTGGATGTGATGCTGCGGCCCCTCTGGCTCGGGGAACCCTGGAGGCAGGTGCTGAGGCAGGGGTGGAGATGGCTTGGCCGCCAAGCCTCCCTTCTGCCCCTCGAAGGTACTGCCTGTACGGGGCCGAGTACCGGGCTTAGGTGGGGCCCACAAGCATTGCCAGGGACAGGGACTGAGGATGAATCACCCTTTCTCGGTTCCGGCAGGGAAGGTGATCCCACCCTCTGGCCCTGGGAGAGCAAGCAGCCCCCGGCCCCTGAGCCCTGTGCCCCCAGGAGCCTTGAGCTGAAGGCACGGCTTGTCCCCAGAGATACACCAGCAACACCCGGCCCCAGGTCCTGGACAGGAGCCTAGAGCATGGCTTCCAGCACCGGATCCTTCTTGAACTCACCTGTGGCCTCAGACAAGTTCCCATGCTGGGCTTCAGCTGCCTGACCTGGGAACTGGGGACTCGTGACTCAACCTCATAGGGTCCTTCTTGTCTGAGACCCCCCTTCACCTGGGGGGGGGGGGCACCTGGAGAGGAGGGGGTAGGGCCGGAATCAGGACAGCATCTCCGCGGGGTACAAGGGCGAGGTCACAGCAGAAAGGGGGCCCCTGGATGACAGGCATCTGCCCACACTCCTCCTCGGTCCTCCAGCGCCTCGTGGAGGGCGGCGAGGTCCCAGCACCTGGCACCATGTGCCAGGGAGGAGTTGGTGCCCAGCACGACTCCGTGGGGAGGTGGGGCTGCAGCCCCGCTCCGTCCTGCGGACTGGGCTGGAGGAGCCAGGCGGGCTGGGATTCTTCTGGAGGAGCTGCTTGGCTCCAAGAAGCCCTCCCTCTCCACCTCTGCTGCCAGGGACCGAGGCACGAATAGCGGGAGAACCAAAGCGGTGTGGGGGGGGCCAGCCTGCACTCACCCAGGGCTCCTTGGAGGGCACTCCAGGTCGGCCTGTGGGCCACGCACCAGGGCATTCCCATGTTTCCCCTGGGGAAACCGAGGCCCAGAGCACGAATTACCCAAAGTCACAGAGCCTGGCCCCTAGAGCCCTGGTGCTTAGACCCAGGCCTCCCCTTCCTCACTCATGTCAATCCCCTGGGAAGGAAGAAAGCTGGCAGGGCCAGGTGGGTGCTCACGGAAAGGGAAGAGGAGAGGTGCCCCGACCGTGTCCAGGGCTCGGGGATGCTGTGGGGGGGGCGGGCAGCCACGGGGCCCCTCTCCGTGCCCTTCAGCCTCACTCAGGCAGATGCCTGTGCTTCCCTTCCCGGGAGACGCCGCAGCAAAGGCTCTGCCACCCCCCCAGGCCTGTGTGGCCAGCTGTGGGGAGCACCAGCTATGGGGAGCACCATGTGAGCTCCGGACAGCAAGCCTGACTGCAGGCCCAGCGCAGGCCCGGCATCGGGAGGCTCTCAGGCTGCAAGTGAAGCGGGGGTGGCCGGCAGAGTCGGTGCAGGAGGAGGGCAGGTGGGGGAGACCGGGCAGGGGTGAAGGGCTAGAGCTGCCCCCCCACCCTGCCTCGCCCCCCACCCACGGGACGCGGGGCCCCTTGTCACCCAGTGGGCTTGGCCTTGGGATAAACCCCGGGGCTTCCCCGCGGGGCTGGGGGCCCCCTGGTCGAGTAGTGGTGGTGGCTGTCCCCCCACCATTCTGCCAGGGGAAGGAGGCGGCCCAAGGACAGCCCCTGACCCAACCCAGCCCTGGCCAGCCCCGGCGGCAGGCCACAGTGCAGAACCACAGGGTAGAAAAACCTTGTTTTATTCAGCCCAGGCCTGGGCGATCTTGCTCCGTGATATGGCCAAAATATAAAAAATAAAAACCAACAACCGACAAAACAACGTTGTAGAGAAGAGTTAAGTACAAAATTGGGCCTGGCATCCGGAATCCCTGTGGTTTCGGTCTGCGCTTGCTCCCTGAGGCCGGCAGGGAGGGATGCCTGTGGCTTCCAGCTGCCCCTGCCTGGGGTGGGGGCTGCGCCCCTTGGGCCAGGTCGGGCCTGGCGGGAGGCTTCCTGGGGAGCCAGGCCGGCTTTGGGAAGTGGGGGAGATTGGCCGTCTGTCCCTCTTCGGCAAGATCAGGATCTAAGGAAAGAAAGAGAGTGGGTCAGTGGCGGGCTCTGGGGCAGGCCCCTCATGCAGCCCAGACAAGGCTGGCCACCGTGTCGCCGGCGGAGGGATGCCCTTCCTGGACCCAGATCCCAGATGGAGGGAGGGCAGGCTGGGGAGGAGCCCCCAGCCCCAGCCTCCAGGAGAGGGGTGTCCCGGCCTCAGCCACGCACGCAGGGGTTGTCTCAGCACCACCCTTTCCCCTGGCCCCCTGTCCTCCAGGCCATTAGCAGAGCTGCTACTGTCTGGAAACACTTTCTTGTTTTTTCTAACTCGGTACTTTTAAAAAAAGCCTCCTTCCTCCTCTTCAGAAATATGATCGAAAGCCACAGGCGTCAGTCCCGTGGCCTTTCTGGGAACACTGCATCCAGCTTCCTGTGTGCTGGCCCGGCCGCCCGCCTGCGGTCAGGGTACCAGAGACGCTCTAATAAGTCTTGATTGAGCCTTTCCAAGCACTTATGTAAAGGGCCTGGAAAGAAGGACCTCCGCCTTCCCTGGCCCGCAGGCCCCAGGGGACCAGAGGGGGCACGGGGCTGCTTCTCCGCCCGGCCTGTCCGGGGGCCTTGCTCGTGCATGGCTGGGGAGCAGGACACTGTTTCAACCCACCCTTCCCAGCGGTGGGATGGGCAAGAGAGGGACACGGTTCCCTGCCTCTGTGCTCACCCCCGGCCCCCTTTTTGCCGTGTGCCCCTTTCCTTCCTCCTTCTCCTTCCACAGAATTGCTTCCCAGAAACCCTCTACCATTTAGGTGACCCCTGAATTGGGAATGGCTGAATGAGACAGGCCCTGAGGAGGGAGGAGGTTAGAAACTCAGACCTAAAAAGAGCCAAGTTGTCAGGGATGGGGCAGGAGTCAGTTGTTTTAGACGTATTCTGTGACCTGGACAATTCTGATCAAATTCAATTTATGAGGAATCTAATCTCTAGATTAGAGGCTGCTGTTCTCATTTTTAATATACAGAGGGTGGTAGTAGTGGTGGGGTGTGTGTGTGGTGTGTGAGCAGTCAGCTTAGTGGGGGCAGCTGAGGATGAAAGGGCGGTCTCTAAGTGGGTCCTGACTCTGATCACATGCAGAGTCTTAATCCTGGTCACACACTGAGCTCCGACCCTGGACACACACTGAGCCCTGAGCCTGGAAACGCACTGAGCCCCGACCTTGGTCACACACTGAGCTCTGACCCTGGTCACACACTGAACCCGGGCCCTGGACACACACTGAGCCCTGACCCCGGTCACACACAGAGCCCTGATCCTGGTCACACACTGAGCCATGAACCTAGTCACACACTGAGCCCTGACCCTGGACACACACTGAACCCTGACCCTGGACATACACTGAGCTCTGACCTTGGTCACACACGGATCTCCCCCCATCCCCTCCCAACACACACGGAGTCTCAAGCCTGGTCACATACTGAGTCCTGACCCTGTCACACACGGAGCCCCCACCCCCCCGGCACACACTGAGCCCCGACCCTGGTCACACGCTGAGCCCCAACCCTGGTCACACACTGAGCCTCAACCCCGGACACACACTGAGCCCTGAGCCTGGTCACAGGCTAAACTTCATACCTGTCAATCATTCCTAAGCATATGCTTTTGTTTCTCCGAGCCCTGAAATCTCTGTCATTTGTCCCGCAGCTGATGGACTGAAGTCTAAGACTACTCCTGTTTTGTTTTGTTTTTATTTTAAATGGAAAAGACTTGCTTTGAGCAACGCAAAGGGTCCCCCCGCAAGTACTTCATGTGGGAAATCAGGAGACAGACTGAAGACAGGCAGCCTGGGACACGGCACCTGAGGGCCCTGCCCTAGAGCCCTGTGCCAAAGGCCTGGCCCAGAGTTCTTCATCTGCTTGTACAACTGGGCCCAGGCACTGGTGACAGCTCATTCCAACCAGAATAAGGGCTAATCTGGGACTGTTTAATTCAATTGATTTGACAGAGACACAGCTGCCTTTCCCTGAGCACCACCGGGAAGGCTTCTCCAACACCAGGCATCAGGCCTTGATCTTTTAACCTCACAAGCGTACGTGGGAAGGGCCTAATTTGTTGTTGAGAAAAGTAGTTCAGAGAGGTGAGGCGACCTGCCCAATGTTCCAGAGCGAAGAAGGCGGAGGGAGAACCAGGCTGCAGACCTCCCCCCACCCAACTATGTTTCCTCCTGCTGGTTCCCACTTGAGAACGCTTAGGGAGCCACACAATCTAGCCCCAGGTCCACACCCCGTGGCCAGAGCCCCCCTGGGAGCACTCGGCTTGAGGCTGGCACGGATGGGGCTCCACCTGCTTGGCTGTGGACTGGGCCTGACTGCAGCTGTGTGTGACCCAGGGTGCAGGCGCGGTGGGTGGTTGGTGCGGCCCCCCCACCTGCTCCCCAGGTAGGAAAGGGGCTGGGGCAGGGAGGGTGGTGGGTGAGCACTCACTGGACAATTTTGCAGTTTGTGGTAGAAACATAGCGACCTGTGTAGTGGATGTTGCAACGCACCACATTGTTGGTGAAGTCAGACTCCAAGACTATATACTTCGGGTTCACGTGGACCTGAGGAGGAAGGGATCCGGTCAGGGGGCCACACCTCACCTGGTCAGCAGGGAGGGTGGTGGGGGTGCAGACAGACAGACATGGAGGAGGCCAGGAAACGGAGAAAGACCGCTTGAGACCAAGAGCTACGGAGACAGAGATACAGCCTGTAGTCAACAAAACACGTCACCAGATCATATCAGAAGATGGGAAGCTTCCCCAGAGCCCGAGCCCAGGCCAGCTGGGGCCTGTGTGGGGTGCTCAGGGTCAGAGAGGCTGAATCACTGCCCCAGTGGTGAACGAGGGATGCGCGGGGACTCGAAGCCTGGTTTCCGGGTCTGAAGCTGGGACCCTCACGCCACACGTCCATCCGTCGAGAGGAGCCGTGGCAGGGCTGCCTGCCAGCTGCCAGGTGGCCTCCCCTGCCCTGGAGCCCGAGACGCCGGACTCTCACTGAGATGATGGCCCAGGTGTAACCTTCAATGCTGGACTAACTGGTGAGGGGGGTGCCTCACTGGGGTGGGCCACACCCGGCTCACACTTGCAGAACACCGAAGAACGTGTCACTTCTAAATCCTTCACACTCCCCACGGGCAGGAATTATGCAGGACTTATGTGGTCTGAATCCCTGGTGCCTGGAACCCAGAGGGGCCTTTGTACAGGTCTGGCAAGTGGATGCACAAGGGAAGGAAAAGAATACCCCCGGCAACCCTGGCCCCTGGCCGCCGAGCTCGCTGGGAGGCTCCAGGGACGGGGCTGAAACCGGGGGCGTCCGGGTTGCTGCGTTCTGAATGCAGCTTTGCCAGCGGACCGTGTTCAGGCGGGTTAAAGGGCCGCCCCAGCCTGGCTTCACCGCTCACTGCTCGGTCTTTGCTTCTCTCGGGCGTGCAGCGGCGGGCCCAGGGCGCCCAGCACCACGGTTCCCGGCCCTTGCTTTGTGCGGAGGAGGAGGCAGCGATCTGAGAGCCCCCGGTGAGGCCGTGCGCAGCCTGCGTGGAGGTACCACAATGGGCTGTGTGTCCTGAACATGCTGTTCTCCTTGGCCCCACCCCACCCCACCCCAAGGGAAGTGGCATTGGGGTGAGCATACTGGAGAAGCGGTTCAGGCCAGAGGGGACTCGGTCACAGGAGCCCTTGGCTTTGTAGGGGCCTCTCTCAGAGAGCGCCAGCGCCCTCTTCCAGATGGCACGAAGCCTCCCCTACCTGCAGGTGGCACGGCGGGGGGAGCGTGGGTGCACAGCTTCCCAAGTCACCTAGGGAAGACAGCCTCACTACCTCCTCCATCACCACACCTGGGCCAAAGGTTCCTGCTTGTCTTTGTGGCCAGAGAGGCTCTACCTGCCTGAGGCCCAGAGCCTCCAACGGGAAGAGAAGAGCTCCCCGTGAGGTCCAGGATGGTGCCTGTGCTCAGCAGCTGGGGAAGCGAGGGCCCTAGAGGCTGGAGCATTTACCGCAGGGGCAGGGACACGGAGCCGGAGCAACAGAAGCAGCAGGAGGGAGCACCCCAGACCAGGAAGCCCACCTTGAGGATGTAGTTCCCGGGCTGCACGTCCGTTATGTCGATCCACTGGCAGTCGATGTCCGCGTTGTAAGTGTCATAGCAGCCTGGGCTCAGGCCCTGGGAGGAGGGATAGGGGTCCAGGCTGCGGTGCTGTGCACTCCCCAGCCACCAGGGCCACGCCAGCAGTCTGTGCCCCTCCTGCCTCCCTCCTTAAGCCAGCTGGGTGGATGCACCAGAGAGAAAATAGGGGCGCAGAGCAGCCAGGTGGGTGGGCCTGGATAAGGGGGATGCCGGGAGAGTGGGCTGGAGGAATGGATCCACTCTGCGGATGCCGGACCGACTGCCAGAAAAGGGGGATCTGGGTGGACAAACGGGCAGCAGAACACTGTGCCATTTAGACTTCGTTGGAACGTTCCTTTCTTTCCATGGGCAGCCATGCCTGGGAGCCACGCAGGAAGGGGCCTGCGCTGGGGGGTGGGAGGGATGTGTGGGCAGTCCCCCAGGGCCCGTGGTGGCCTGGGGGCTGATGAGAAGACCCTGGCTCCCATTGGGCTGAGGGGCCAGGAGCCGTGGGGCTCCTCAGTGCTCCCCTGGGCAGGGCTCCCTCCTGGTGCTCCCGAGTGCCCGCCCCCACCCTCTCCCCGGCCGCACCTGTGTGTGAGAGGTGCACGCGTAGCGTTTGAGGTTGCCGAAGTCACACGTGCTGTCCTCCAGGCAGAAGCTGGCCTTGTGGCCCTCGGCCACCTTCTTGCCTGTGGCTGCATCCAGCAGGTCATAGTGGCTGAACTCATCCATGCTGTGGTAATGTCTGAGGGCAAAGGACACGAGGAGAGAAGGGGGTCGAGTCACCCCTGGGTTCCTGAGCTGGCCCTGGTGAGCCTGCTGTGGCCCGGCCTCCCGTACCCCCTGGACTCCCGGGGCTCCGTGGTCCCCTGGGTCCCCCAGAGTGCCATCTCTGGTGCTCCCCACCTAGCCAAGTCACCCTGGGGGAGCACCTCCCCAGGACCCCACATTTCTTTTCTGGGCTCCCACCTGCACTAGCCTCCCTTGGGCAATTCCCTGTACTCTAGGCATTTCCATCCCGTAAGACCGAGCATCCTGCAGTCTAGCTTTTGCTAAGGGACTCTCGCCCTAGTGCTGGATCCGTGGCACAAAATACCTTACAGGTGCCCCAGCAGCACCTACTCCTCCCAGAGCACTCCCGGCAGGAGGAGCTCAGGCCCCGAGGCCCCGGGCCCACTGGAGGAGCCCCACTCACTGGTGGCAGCTGTGCCACTCCCAGGTGTGCCGCGGCCGGTTCGGGAGGAAGTCCGCGGTGCCCTGGTTCTTCACGCGCTGGGGGAAGCGCAGTAGCACCCGCACGTCGTAGTCGGTGGCCTCGGGGGCATAGGCTGTGCTGCAGGGACAGGTGGGGAGAGGAGTGAGGCCGGGGACTGTGACACGGATGCCCAGAATGGGCCCACTTGTGCCTGAAGAGCCTCACAACGGACTCCCCGTATGGTGGCCAAAGCTCAGGCCCCTCCCCGTCCCTCCTGAGCACACGGACTTGGCTGTCCCCTCCCTTGCGGCCTCCACCAGGTGCCAGCAGCTACCAGTGAGGTCTTTCCGAAGTGGCATCTGGCCCAAGGACAGTCACACCCGCAGGTGATTCTCAGCTGGGGATGGCCTTGGGGCGTGGGGACATAGCAAAATCTTCGAAGGGCTTTTCAGAAGTGGCCCCTATCCAGGAGATTCTGGACAAGCGGCCCCTCCTCTGGACGGAGCCCAGACGGTTGACCAAAGTACGCCACGTCTCAGGTGTGGGCCCAAGAAACAGGCTTGGGCTCTCCAGTGTCCCTCCCCTCCTTCTGGGGGTTCTGGCTTCGAACACTGTTTCTCAAGCCGACTTCAGCCCTGGTAATCCATACTTGTGCCCAAGCGGTTCATTTGATCCAGATCTCACCCAGCCTCCTAGGTCTAACTCGTTTCCTCCTCCAGGAAGTCTACCCTGATTGCCTCACTGAGACAAGTCTTGACTGCCTGTGAACTCTAACAATGGGTGGCCTGTGGCTGTATCCAGCAGGTCATAGTGGCTGAATTCATCCATGTGGCCCAGCCCGACACCACATGCCCCCTGAACGGGGTCGGTAGGACCAGGTCACCTTTCCCTGACCGCACGGCAGCAGGGCCAGCGAGATGCCCTTGCCTGTTCAGGACACACGGGCCTGCTGCAGACCGCCTGCTCCCAGTGTCCTTGGTGACCCCTCTTTCCCAACTGAGACGGGCTCTGTGAGAAGAGGAAGGGAGGGAGAGAGGAGTGAGGGGCAACAGCGAGGGGAGACACACGCGCGTGCACGTCGGGGGACTGCCTGAACTCCCCTTCCGAAGAGGATGCCGACAGCTGTCCTGGCCGGCCTCAGGGGCACTTCCCTGGCACTCACTACGGTCTGGGTCCTGAAGCCAGAGGCAGCAGGCGGCCAGCTGTAGGGATTAGCTCTCTCTGAGGACGTCTGCACAACAGGCAGTGTCGGCTGCCAGGACGTAAGGCCCTTGGCCTCGTCTGGGGGAGGCTTGGAATCTGTCTGGGTCTGGGCTGGAGCAAAACATCCTCCTTCCCCCTGTTCAGTCAAATCCTGCCCTCCTGTTCGGCTCCGCACACCGTGGGAACCCGTCAGGGCCTGAGGTCTGGGCCCAGCTGGCCGCAGACTCGTGGGGAGACTTGGCGGGGTGCCCTCCCCTCGTCTGGGCTCGGCCCAGCCCACGCGCTCCGGACTCTCGGTGATCTTGGGGGCCCGGCCCTGCCGCCCCGGCCGCAGTCCTGCTGGGCCTCCCAGGCCGGCCCCGCCACTGCCCTCTCCTCCTCTGACCTCCCCCGACAGCTCGGCCCGGGAGCCAGCTCTTGGCCCGCTCCCTGCGGCAGGCTCCTGTCATCAGGGCGCCTGAGGGGTCACTTCCCAGCGGCCCAGGACCGGGGCCGGGCTGCCTCCCCTCTCCAGCCCATCCGCACAGGATGCTCCATGAAGACGGGGCTGTATTCTGGCTTTGACTCACACCCCTCAAAATTCAGCCTCGGTGGCCTGCCATGGAGGCCATAAGGTGCTCCCTGCTGGAGGGATTGTAGCGGGGACATGACCACGATGCTCTGTCCCAGGGACAACTGAGACGCGAGAACTGAATGCACAGGCCCACTGAGTACTTCGTGCTGGAGGGATTGTAGCGGGGACATGACCACGATGCTCTGTCCCAGGGACAACTGAGACGCGAGAACTGAATGCACAGGCCCACTGAGTACTTCGCTGCATCCCCTTATCCGCGGTCTCACTTTCCGCAGCTTTGGTTACCCACGATCAGGGCAAGGCACTCCGAGCCAAGGATGCAGCGAGCAAAGCTACATTCTGGTGCAAGCGCCCTGTCCTGTTACGGATAGACAATGCCTTGCGGGGAGCTACTCTGAGGGGCTTGGGTGGGGAAATGTCGAGATTCCGGAGGGCTTCCCAGATACTGAAAAGTAAAAGTAAGTAAAGAATTTAAAAAAAAAAAAAGCCAGCAAGTAATTGCTCTCCAACGTGGAGGGATGTCCACAAATGAGGCAGGACGATGTAATCTCTAATTCTTTGAGCACAGGGAGATGTCCCAAAAGCATATGTATCTGAACAGAATATTCGAGGTTAATCAATTCCGAAGCAAGCTCTGCAGGAGGCAGAGTCGCCTAGGGATAAAGCAGAGCTGGCCTCGCTCCCTTCCCGGGGTCTTGCCAACTGGTCTCCTTCCCGTCCCGACTGCTGCACGTACCCAAGGCCTCTCAGTCCTGGTGCCCCCTGCCCTGCTGGAGAGCCACACCTGTCCTGCGGGGCGATGGTGCCATGCTCCTGCCCTCTGTCCCTATGGCTCGTTCCCCCACTGAGCTTCCCTGGGTCCTTTTGGGAGCACCTTCTCCTGGGGGCAGCTCAGGGTGGGAAGGCCTTAGCTCCTCTGCTCCTCAATTGCCTGCCTGCAAAGGGCTGGTGTGAAGATGAAACGCCACAGTGAGGTTCCCTGTATAGTAAACTGTACGGAAACGCTTGCCTGTTGCCTTCCCCTCCTGGCTCCCCGGGGGCAGTCGAGACTCCCAGACGAAGAGGGCAGGGTCACTCGGCTTGGAGGCAGCCTGGCTGGCATGAGCACGGGCTCTGGGGGACTCCCAGACACTGTCCCCACATTCCACACTTCATCCTCTGCCCCTTACCTGGCCAGACACTTCTCCTCTGCAGCACAGCGCAGGGAGTAGAGATGGGCTCTCTGCACGTAAGTGGATGCTTGCACGTAGTTGGGGTCCGGGACCAAGTCAGGGAGACCTGGAGATGGAGGAGAGATGGAGGAGGGGGAAAGAGTTGGCGTCGAGGGGCGTCAGGCTGGCTGCGGCTAATGCCGAGATCTCCCCGACCTCAACCACCCTTCGCCACCCTCCTTCCTCTACACAGGCTGTCGCCTCCCCCAAGAAGCCTCCTCACCCGAGCAAGGGGTGTGATTGCAACTATTCCCTCTGGGCTCAGGTGTGGGCCAGGGAGCTCGGGGAGCAGGGGCCCACTCCTGGAGCTCCATGCTGCGGGGGCCTCGGAGGCCCCCCCGGAGGAGCTGGGAAATGAGCAAGGTCTGGGAGGGAGGGTGGAGTCCGGAAAGCCGGCGAAGGGGGAAGGGTATGCTTGGCGGGGCGAGCAGCATGAACAGGGGCCTGGAGGCAGGGCTGCGTGAACCAAGTGGTTTCCTGGCCCGGGCACTCCATGTCCTCGTTCCCCAGGCTTCTGGGCGCCAGCCCCCAGATGCCCTCTGCAGCAGGCATGCTTCCCGAACCACCGGGAGAGCCCTGGGCTCTGGCCCCAAGTGGATCCTGGAGACCTCACGGGCAGAGCCAGGTGAATGTCGGTTGGCACAAGCGGGGCGGGCAGGAAGGGAAGGGCAGCAGGGAAACATCCGTAGCACAGGCTGCTGACAGGGCAGGATTCCTTTCTTCTTGCCAGCAGCCCCCACACCTGATCACACCCTCCCCTGGCTGCCTCTCTGGCCTCCAAGCTGAGAGGCCCGGAGTCCGTTCAGACCCTGCGGTCACCTGCTCCCCAGGCCACGCTAGGGGCCAGTGCCCTGGCCATCCTGCCCCTCCCCCATCTCTGTGCATCAGCTGGCCCCAGGGAACAGGTATTAGGAATCAGCAAAAACCAAACTCAGGTGTCCAGACCCTCTCTGCACTGGAACCATCCAATCTGGCTGCTGGCCGCGCAGGTTGGTAGGTGGGCAGGGGCCTCCAGAACCCTGGGCTCTCCCCCCGCGTGGCCACGGACTCCCAGGTGAGCGAGCCTGGAGCCTCTCTGTCCCCTCGTCCTCAGGCCTCAGGGATTCTGGCCGTTAAGCAAGGACATGAGGCCACAGGTTGCTTTTCAATTTCTTTCAAGCCCTTGGTTCTTGGGGGCCAAGTGAGGTGCGGGCAGGGAGTCACACAGGCAGGATTCCAGCCCCTCTTCTTGCTCCCCAAACCCTCTGCTCAGTTTTCAGGTCCCCAAGGTGAGGCTGACCCTCACACACACGCATCCCTTGGGCTCCGAGACCCCAGCTCAGCTCGCCCTGGCCCCAGGGCCTTGGCCCCACGCGGGAGCCCGGTCCAGGCCGCCAATGTGATGTCACCTACTCGGAATGAAGAGGAAGCTTGGAGCACAAGGGTGGGTGAGGATGAGGTGGCTCCTGGCTGAGGGGGGCCGTCTTGGCCAGCCTAGATCCCATTACTCAAGCTCCAGGAATGCCTGCAGTCATTTCCCCAGGGATCCCTGGGTCCTCAAAGCGAGGGCGCACCTCACTGCCAAGCTAGTTCTCCCCCTCTGGTCCCCAGAAGCCTCTGGTGGGGGGAGGGGAGGAAGAAAGGACCGGTAGGTCCCCTTCCCCATCATCAAAGCGCCTTTCCGGCAGCAACGTGTGGGGGTGGGTTAGCTGGGCCTGAAGCCTCATGAGACCCAGTTATTTGGCACCAGCCGGCCTGCCTCCCCCACCCCAGGCCCAGTTTCAATAAACAATGCACAGATGGCTCCTCAAAGCTTTTCTGGCCCAACCCTTCCTCTCTAGGCCATTCTATGAGCCGGCTGTGCCGTCCAGGGAAGTTAGGAGAACCAGCTGCGAAAGAGGCGAGAGGTACTTCGGGCCCATGACTGAGCCCTGACCCTGGTCCTACATGAGGCCAGACATACTAAGGTTTTTTTTTTTTTACCTATCAACAACTCTGAACCTCAAATTCACGGTCTCCAGATTATGTACCAAAACCTTTGTACTTAAAACAGTTTTGGGGCACCCCGGGTGGCTCAGTGGTTTAGTGCCGCCTTCAGCTGGGGGCATGATCCTGGAGACCCACGATCGAGTCCCACGTCAGGCTCCCTGCATGGAGCCTGCTTCTCCCTCTGCCTGTGTCTCTGCCTCTCTCCGTGTGTGTCTCTCATGAATAAATAAAAACTTAAAAAAATAAAAAGAACTGTTTTTAAGGAATTGCTTTGACCTCATTAATCCTTTTTATTGTAACGGAGTGGGTGGGTTTGGGTATCTGCAGCATCTACACGTAGGGATTCTGGAGGACAACCAGCGAAAGACCCCTCAGAGCTGCCCCTCACAACGGGGGTCCAGGCCCTGGCCATAGATGACCACCTTCCTCTTACTGCTGAGGAATCTCAGGTTCACCTCCTGTTCCAGGAAGTCCTCCCTGACTGGTAGTGACATTCCAGGCCACACAGGCTTCGGTCTCACCACTAGATCTGTACGGATTTAGAATTAGATCTCGTCTTATTTACCTGGGTCGACTCCACCCGGACTCTGCACTCCCTGAGTGCAAAGACCAGGTCCCCCCCACCCCCCCTTAGTGGGCAACCCGCCAGGCTTTGGGGCTGACAGACTGCCCTGTCGCATGGGCCTCTGTCTGCCAGGTTTCTTTAATGATTAGTGGCTTGATACTTTTCTGTTCCAACCACGGAGTGCGCTCTGCATCCTGTCCCGTAGGAGGCGCGAGGGTACACGAGGTGCTGGAGGGACCAGGGCTCAGAGAGGGTGATGAATTTGCCCATGTTACACAGGGAGTCAGGGCAGCCCTAGGAGAGGCTCCCCACCCCTCCTAGGACTCCCTTTAAGACTCTTTTTATAAAAATGAACTTTTTGGAAGTATAATCTACACACAGACAAATTCAGACTTAAGGCATACACTTTAAGTTTTGACAAATAATATATGCGGTGTGACTATCACCACCATCAAGCTACGTATTGTTTCCACCATCCCTGAAAGTTCCCTCCTGTCCTTCCCAGTAAATCCCCCTTTCCCCCTCCACCACCCCAGGTAATCACTGATCTGCTTCTTAATCACTGTAGATAATTATGCCTTTTCTAGAACCTAAATGGAATCACTCCTGGCATGATTTTATTTTCTTTGTTCTGTTCTCTCTGACCATCACAGGAGTCCCCTAACTGGCTCCCCGTGGCCATGCTCCACCTCTGTCACACTGGGGGAAGTCGCTGGAAAAGAGAGTAGCCCTGAAAGCTCAGGCTGGGCCCCCCTTACCCCATTAGAGGAGGGGATCCCCTGCAGAGGTCCCTGGGAACCGCAGGCCCCACCCTCAGGTGGTGGGCTTCTCAAGGAAGGAACAATGCCTCCTCCTCCACCTGCTCTCCTAGGAGGTATTCCATCCACAGCGGGCCCCAGGCTTGGGCTCTCAGCCCCAGGGGGCTGGGAATCAGGGGTTAGCCTGTGTGTTGGTAGAAGGGCACCCTCCCTGCCTTCAAGGGAAGGCTTGGACAGGGGCTTGCAAATGTAGGGATAGGGGATTGGTTTGCCGTTTCTGGCTTAGGGGTTAGGGGTTAGGACCAGGCCCTCTAGGCCCATGTTACATGAAGTGCACCTACAGCTGCATCATGTGCTCATCCCCCAACCCAGGAAGCATGCATTTTAAGAGGAAGACCCCTGAGAGAGGGTAAGGCTTACTCAGAAGGTCAGGAGAACTCTCCATTGTGGGGCTGTAATTTTGAGGAGGGGTTAGAATCTTTTATCCAGAATATATGGCATCATCCAGCCCTGGGACCTGGCACTGGAGACTATAAAGTGGGTTCCAATGAGAACGTCTCCCAGAGACCTCACATTTCTCTACACGCAGAGACCGAATGAACTGTAACCTTAATGTCAGAGCCAAGTAACCATTATCGGGGGGCACTCTTCCCCAGAAACAAAGTGCTAACCATGGGGGTTGGGCACACAGGGATCCAGGCTGTAAAGTCTAGGCCAGGGTTGGAGGGACACCGAGGCAGCGGGCAGTAAAGGCCCCTGGGATGGCTGAAAGCAGGCTGCTCCCAGTGTAAGTGAATCTGGTCCCAGGGCCATTCTGCAGGCAGCCTTGGAGGGGGGCCCCATCAGACCCTCCAGGCCTGGAAGACATAGAACCAAGGCACTCTGCATTCCTGCTCCATCCCTGGAGCTTCCTCGGGGTGGGAACCCAGGGCTCCTTCATAAGGGGCTCAGGAGCTGCCCCGTTCTGCACCCCAGGCTGGCCCACATGTCAGCCTGTGGCCCGAGGCCTATCTTCCTCCTCCCAGGCAGGATGCGGCTGGGGCCTTCTCCGGGAAATACTCCATCTCATCCAACCTCCCCAGTGTTCTTAGGCTCAGTTTCCCCATCTGGATGCCAGAGAGAGAACACTCACCTGCCTACAAACACTTCTGTGGCTCCAACAACATTTGGAGATGAAAATACTTTTCAGGAGCTACTCAGTCTGTTCCCTAGCCTCAGGCAAGAGCCCAGGACCTCTTAGAACCTCTACAGAAGATACTTCAGCAGCCCGGCAATCCTCCAGCTGTCTGACCTAAATCCTTCCTGCTCCAGGAAAACACTGGTCCCTCCCTCTCAGCGGCTCCAGGAGGCCACCGGGGCAGAGGGCCTGTGGTTACCTCCTGGTCACCTGCCCATGCCTCACCTGTTCCCCTCCTGGCTTCCCCCTTCCTGTGGGTTCCATAAACCTCGGCTCCTTTGAACTCTATCCTCCCCAGGCCTCCAGCTCCAGAAGTGGAATGCAAAATAGCCCTGATCTCTTGAGCCTGGGGCTGGAGGATATACAGTGCCCAGCAGAAACCCGTGGCGGCCTGGGAGAGATGTGTGGGGCGGGACGTCCTGGCTCAGCAGCAAGGCTGGGAAAGCGGAGAGCTCACGGGCTCGCCCTGCATCACCAGGAGCTGATGGGGCCTCCAGGGTGGGAGCTGGCGGCTGAGCCCCGGGAAATCCTCGTCTCATCATCAGGACACTGAATTGTCAGGGCTGGCCCGCACCTGTGTGACGAGGCGGCTGCGGGATTTGCTGGTCCTGCCATGAAGGGGCGCCCCCAGCCCAGGCAAAGGAGCTGTGAGCAGCCAGGAGGCCAGGCGGCCAGGCCCGGAACCGCCCACAGAACCAGGCCCAGACTTCTGAGGGTGCCAGCTAAGGCCTGTGGTCTGGCCTCCACCCGGCCTTCTAGACCTCACAGCCCAAGGGTCAGGAGGCCGCTCCCTAGCACACCAGACCTCTTCTGTCCTGGTCTGATGCCACGGGGCCTGGTCTTGGAATTCCGCTTGCTTACTTACACACACACACACACACACACACACACACACACACACACACACATACGGAGCCCTGCAGGGTCCAGTCTTTAGGCCCCGACTCTGAGCAGGGGATCTGGGAGTGTTTGTTCAGCTGAGAGGCTGCCCAGGAAGCAGGCTGGGCTGAACCTTTTGGTGGGGGGGTCAGCCACCCTCGGCTCTGGCCAAGCCCACCTGCTGCCCCCTTGCCCCCTCACTCCCTTGCGCTCTTCCCCTCGCTGTGAACACAGCCCCCGAACCCGTTGCCCTCTGTTCCCCGTGCCCCCGGCCCATACCTCCAGAAGCCTCTGTGGCTGCTTCTGTCCCCTGGGTCCCTCCCAGCCCCTCAGGCCCTTCCCAGTGACTCAAACTTTCATCTTTCTTACAAAACCTGCTCAGCCCACTGCCTTCCCATCTCAGCTCAGAGCACCTGTCTCCTTCCAGCTGCACAGGCCACAAACCTTCGTGGTACGCCTGACCTGTCTTCCTCTTACACCCCACGTCCAAGCCATCGGGAAATCCCATCACAGCTCCATCTCCAGAAGAGATCCTGAATCGGACTTCCCACCATCTCCGTTGTTAGCGCCTTGCGCGGTGACGTCACCCCTGCCTGTGTCTCTGTACCAGCCTCCTCTCTGTCTCCTGCCTGCCTCCTTGCTGCCCATCCCGGCATAGTCAGGGAC
Organism: Vulpes vulpes; assembly: GCF_048418805.1. Classification (NCBI taxonomy): domain Eukaryota; kingdom Metazoa; phylum Chordata; class Mammalia; order Carnivora; family Canidae; genus Vulpes; species Vulpes vulpes. The sequence goes on from NW_027325803.1 coordinate 1,371,661, forward strand.
CCTGTTCAAATGTCACCGCTCAGCTCGAAGCCTGCAGTAGCTCCCCAACGCAGGGAGAGGAAAAGCCAAAGTCCTCCTAGTGGCCTCTAAGGGCCTGCTGCCTCTCTGGCCTGCCTCCTATCACACCCCTAGCTCAAGTTCTGCTCTGTTCTAACCAGACCTGAATACACTTGAAACCCCCAGGGAATCCCTGCCTCAGGGCCTTTGCACTGGCAGTTTCCCCTTCCTGGAATGCTCATCCTGAATGTTGCCTGCCTCACTCATTGGCCTCCTTCTCTCTGCCCAAATGTCCCCTTCGTGAGGCCTACCTTAACCACCTTTGCAGCCTTCTCCTTGCCCCTCCCCATTCACACCAGATTTCTAGTTACCTCTATTTTCCCACCATCCTTACCACATTGTCATTTCCCCATTTATTATGTTTAGGCAGGAAAATACAATGTCCGCAAAGGCAAGGGTTTTGTCTCTTCCCCCTAATATTCCGCTCTAGACTGCGCCCGGCAAGCAGTAAGGCCCTCAATAGTTCTGGAGTGGGTGATTTTCCTTCGGAGATGCCATCTCTTCTCCTCAACCAGAGGAGAGCCCCAGGGGGTGGGAGGGACTGCCCTTTGCCTGCCCCCGCCAACTATGGGTGCAAAGCAGGTAGGAGAGAGGCCGGTGAGTTGGTGGTGGGTGCTTAGGCCCTTGCAACGGTAAACCTGGTTTCTGGTTGCCAGGCCGAGACTTCAGGGGAGGACAGGCCTGGGTCTGGGGCCTCCCTGACCTCTATGGGCGCAGCTTGGGGCCTGGCACCTGTGTGCCCTGACACACACAGGCACAAACACCCGCAGGGTCTCGTGGCCTCTGCCTGCGTGAGCAGACTTCATTATCAAGCAAAGGCTGAGGCCGATTCCAAAAGGCCTTTCTTTTGAAAAAGGACTAGCTTTGGGGTTGGAAAACCCACGGTTGCAGTTGGTCTGCAAGCAGGAGGAAGGGCGGGTTGTTTCCTGGGGCTTTGATGGCAAAGACCCCTGGGACCCGAGTCCCTTCCTGCTCAGGCGTTCTGACACCAGCACCAGCCCATTGCTAGGTGACACTAAAAGGCCCGGTTCCCGAGTGCCCATCAAGCAAGGGGGGTGGGGGCAGGGACCCAGGCCTGGCGCCGCCCGGTAATCCCGAATCCACACAGAAAGGCCCTCTGGGTCCAGCTGCCTGTGGCAAGGAGGCTGTTAGGTCAGAGCAGGGGGGGACCAGACCTGGCCTCGCCTTCCGGCCTGGCTGAGCCACTGCCGCTCCGCAGGAATGCCCGGCACGGGAATTGGAAGCAGGTGTGGGCTGCCTGCGCGGACCACCCGCCTCCTCCCCCTCCTCTCCTGCCATTCCAGCAGGGCCCTGGGGAGTTTTCCATGTGTTCTTGGCTCGGACAGGAGTGGGATGGACTCAGGCTGGGGCTACTGGTGCAGTGTGTGTGTGTGTGTGTGTGTGTGTGTGTGTGTGTGTGCGCGCGCGCTTGTGCATGCATGCACGCGCCCCTTCGGAGAGGAGAGGGCGCGGAGATGGGGACCCCTAGGGTTAGGAGAGAGGGAGGAGGGGGGACAAGAGGCCAGAACTCCTGGGTGGAGGGTGGCAACAGCCTGGTGCTACTACCCCAAAGGCCTGTGGGGCCTGCGAACTCAAGGCAAAAGTTCAAATTCTGGTTTTCCAGGGGGTTTAGGCCTGAGAGAAGCAAGGAGCCACCCCGTCCCTGAGGGGCGGGAGCAAGAGGCTGGGGCGGTCCAGCAGGGCAGAGGGGCGGCCTGGCTCCCAGCCCCACCGGGGCCACAGGACCGGCTACCTCCGGGGGCTGCTGGGGGCACTACACGAGGAAACAGAAATCCCGTGCTTAGCAGAGCATCGGGTGCATGGTTGGTGTTCGAGAAATACCAACTTCCATGACTATTATTTAAGACAGGAGCCGTCTCTTTTTGCAGGGATGGTGCAGCTTGAGACCAGGGGAGAGAGGATGTGGCTCTGCAACCAGATAACAGAGGAGACAGGAAGTCTGCCTGCGATGAGGCTGCCAGGGACACTGGCTTGTTCCGACACTAGTGACCTTCGACTGCCAAACAGGGGAGCAGGAAGGGGACCCAGGTCCCTCGGTCTCCACAACTGGTCTGATCCTTTAAGACAGTTTCCTCAGCCTGAAGACTCCATTTCCTTTTGAAGGAGCAGCCAAGACAACGTCAGGAAGGAAGAAGGGAGGCCGGGTTGTGATTCTGGCTCTACCACTCACCAGCAAGGTGACCTTGGACAAGTCATTTAACCTCTGGGGGCCTCAGTTTACTCATCTGCAAAATGGGGATGATAAACAGTACCTAGGGTTGCCCTGGGGATTAAGTGACTCCTCAGAAAGCTCCAGGAAGAGAGGAAGACACTTAGGAAGTGTGCTAAGGGCTTGTGACATAAATGTTCTGGAGTCTGGCGTGAGAATGGCAAGTCTTTGCAAACATCCCACTGGGAAGGGACTCTTTGCTTCCAAAGCCTCACAGGTCCTCAGTCCCATCTCACCCTGTCATAACCAGTGCCTGGAACATAGCAGACGGTCAAGTACCTGTTTAGTTACCAAATGAAGAAGTCACTAAATGAGGTGCGTAGGACAAGCAAGAATACAGAAAGTCAAACAAAATTCTGCTGGTGTCAGAACTCCGCATCGGAGGTCATGCAGACGCACCACCTGGTTTCACCACCAAGAGGCTGTGTGCACATCAGCAAAAGAGCCTGTCACCTTATCTATGAGATGGGACCAAAGACAGGAACGGCTTGTGGGGCTGCAGCAGGAATTAAGGGCGGTAATGTGCAAAGTGCCCATAAATGCTAGTGTCATCCCCCCTCCCCTGGTTGCAGCTAGGGAAACTGAAGCCTGGGGAGCTGCTGGAGGAGGCTGAGGTGCTCAGCCTGGCCCACCCTGCTCGCAGGGCAGGTGGCATGTGGGTCCTCCCAGGGTCATCAGGGGCTGGCTCATTACTCTAATCCCCGCCTTAGGGCTGGAACTCTGGACACTTTTTGGGGAGAGGCCGGCTCCTGTCCTTCCCTGCATCTACTCTAAGCCCTGTGGTGGCAGGGAGGTTACCTGGAGAAGGGGAGGAGGGGCTCAGGGGCTAGCTCAGGCACAGGGACGGGGACAGGGAGCCAGGGCTACTCTCAGGGACCAGGGGGTCCTATCTGGCTTCTTGGGTGCAGCGGCTAGATGGAGACGGGAGTGTGCTGGGAACACTGCTGGGTGTGCAGGGAGGTGAAACATCCAGGCTGGGGAGCAGCCTGGTTCCCATGAGGCTGTGGAGGGGTGAGACGGGGGAGGAAGAGAAGGAGGTACCTCTGCTTCAGGAGCAGTAGGCTAAGGCGTTTGTTTTGTGGTGAAGGCCTTCTGGAGCTACAGAACTTTCTTGAGCAGGAGAGTAATACGGCCAGCACTGCAAGGCTTTATCTGCCCCACATGTAGAGGGACTGGCCGGGGAGAGGCTGGGAGCAGGGGAGTAGGGGGGAGGCAGCCAGGGCTTCGTCCTGGGCTCTGATTGGCCGTGGCAGGGCGGGGACCCAGGACCAGGCCAGGGAAGGCTGGCACAGCCATCAGCGATGCCCTGGGAGAATGGCCAGCGAGGCGGCTCCATGTTGCTTTCCACGGGGTTGCCAGCGCCGGTGAAGCAGGCTGGGGCTAGGAGGGGGAGCCTGGGGGAAGAGCTGTGGTCTTTGGGGACCAGTAGTCCTCTTAGTCCAAAGACCACCAGCTCAGAGAAGCTGAGGCTGTGGAGTGGGGAGGCGGGAGCAGGCACAGGAGGCGGGGAGGGGAGGGCTGGCCACGGCGGAGGGAGAGGCACAGTGCAGGGGGCGCAGCTAGGCCTCCTCTAGGCCTGGAAGCCGTGGGCCACCCTGCAGGCGTGGCCCGGATTTGCTGAGAGCCAGGCAAAGTATGTGACCCTCTCTGGGCCTCTGTTTCCTGGTCTTCTCTCCAGTTACAAGTTGCAGAGTTGGAGACAGTGGTATTGCAGGAGGCCTGGGCAGCCCCAGCCCTGGGTGGGAGGGAGAAGGTGCAGGCGCCAGAGGAATAAACCGGGCTCTGGACAGACGCTTGGAAACTGCCCAAACGTGGAGGGATGTGGGCGGAGCGCACATGTGTTTGGTGTTGTGAGGACACGTCCACGCCCACACACATGGGCTGCCAGCACCCAGCCTCAGACCCCTGGGTGTGTGGCCAGGAGGAATGAGGTCAGTCCCAGAGAATCTGCCTTGGACTCCCACACCGGGCCTGGGGGTCTGATCTCAAGCACAAGGCTTGGCCCTCTCTTAACGGGGATTTTCCATGGTCTGGGCCTAGCAGGGTGGGAAGGGGAAATCAATGATGGGGGGAGAAAGTACTGCTCCTTCTCTGGTCTCTCTGTGGGCCCCAAACTAGCCTGTATCCCCATGCTCCCTCCCACCTCCCACCTCCCACCCCATCCCCTCCATGACCAGGGGAAGGAGCACCTGCAGCAACGCACAGATCCCTCCTCCTCTGGGAAGTCCTCTCTGGGCCATCCCTCCTCCTCTGGGAAGTCCTCTCTGGGCCGCTAGCCCCCACCTGGGGAGGCCCCTTATCTGGGCTCCCGGGGCTCATGCCCCACAGGCCTGCCCCATCACAACACTGAGGTTTCCCCTTTGCTATGCTTCTCCCAGACCAGGGGCTGGATCTGATGCTTACCAGCAACAGCAAAAATGAATTTAACCCCAAATGAACGGTAGGGCTCAGGGGCAAGACCAGAGACACTGATAAGCTCCGAGCACCCCCACTCCAGAAGTGGCCTTGCCCTGGCCGGTTGCCTCTGAACTTTAAGAACTGTCAGGCCAAAGAGGGGCCCTAGAAAACCCACTGGCTTGGAACACAGGTGCTGAGTCCCAGGCCTAGCTCTGCCAGAGTGCTGGGGCATTGGAGGCCTCAGATTTCTCCCATGCCCTTCTGACTGCACCCCACTTTGAGGTCGAGTATCCTAAGAAAAGCCTCACGAAAGCTTAGCACCCCGTATATGGGTTGCCCTCTCCTCCAAGGAGCTCTAGGAGCTGACGATGCCCAGCTTGTAGCCCCCTCCGAGAGCAAATCTCTTGGAGGCCCAGATGTGGGGGAGGCCACAGTGGGTAGGAGGATGCATGCTTCATCACAGCACAGCAGGGCCCCCCCATCTAGCTCCTGTCCTGCGCCCCTGCAGGTTCTCCAAGTGGGATTCAGCACCGAACTTGAGTGCTATGCCATGGATGTGAGGGAGTGGGTGCTACCAGTGGGGACACACCTCTCCCCTAGCCTTGGGTTCCAGCAGACCTTCCCCCACCCCCACCCCCAAGCAGCAGCCTCTCACCCAGGTCAGTGTGGCAGCAGTTCCTGAGCGGACACAGGCACAGGAGCAAAGGCTGGGGGTGCTGTGCCTGTACCCCCTGGGCCCTGTGGGGCTCAGCCCTCACCTGGTACGCCTGGCACAGCAACCTTGGCGTGGAGCACAGAACTGGGGCAGTGACTGCAGCCCAAAGGGGCTCAACGGAAAACCGTGATCGAAGCTGACTTTGGACTTGCAATAGCCACCTAGCCTTGGCCAGGCCACTCGGGGGCCCTCAGCACGGAAGCCTGTCTGCCACAGCATGTGTGGAGCTGTCCACCCGGAGGAAAGCTGCCGCTTCACGGGGTTGTCCCTTCACGGGGTTCTCCCGTACGGATGGCTTGGGCCTTCCCAAAACCAGGTCACAGTTTCACATCCATCCCCACCCTCTCCCCCGCTGAAAATGAAAACGCCAGAGGGAGGCCGTCTCCAGCTCCCTCCTGGGGCTCTCCCTGGAGCACCAGGACTACAGTGAGAGGAGTGAGCTGAGCTGAGTGAGGTATGGGCCTGGGCACCCAAAAATAAATAATAATAATAACAATAAATAAAAACCAGTAGCCAAGAGAAGTAGTATTTGCAGCAACACTTTTTAAAACTCAGAATCGGTGGCCAGAAAAATCTGTGATGAACAAAATAACCAACATTTCAAATAAATACAGGATCAGTCCGCCTCTGGCTCCCATACCGCTCGGCGGGGCTGGGTTACTAATTCTGCTTGAAACCGGGATACTACTCTGTTCATCACAGATTTTTCTTAGACGTTTGCATGATTTTTGACCCAAGAGGCATTAGCATGTCACTTTCCTTGATCCCTGAGCTTTTTTGACATCCGCCTTAAATTTTGCGCCCGGGGTCGGTGCCTGGCTCGCTAGCTTGGCCAGCCTGGCCCTGGCAGTGTCCCCCCTGCTCCCCAGGGAAGTCCTGTCGTTTAGTCTGGACTGCGGCCTGGGCCACTAGGTGCCTCCCTGACCTCCTGCGCATCGCGGGCCAAGCTCACAGATGCTAGGGACTGGGATTTTGCCGCACGCACGTCAGGGGCATCCCCCCGGGAGGCCTTAGCGGACCCTCCCCGAGCGAGACCCAGCTTTCCCCCTGCGAGGCTGGCGCTGCGGGGTGGGGGGGCGGGTGGCAGATGCCCCCCTGCTCCGCTGAAACCAGGCAGGAGGGCAGGCAGGGGGAGAGCGGCCTTCCCTTTGTCCCCAGCTGACCCCAAGCTGCAGGTGCGGGGGCCTCCTCCCGCAAAGCCCGGCCAGGTGCCGCCTCCGGGGGTGCGCGCGGGCCTGGCGGGTACTCACCGCGGCCGCTCGGGCTGGGCCGGTACACGCTGCCCACGCTGAGGCGCCCCTGCTGCGCGCCGGCCCGCTCGGCCCCGGGCGGGGGCGCGTCCGAGCTGCGCAGCGGCAGGTAGGGCGGCTGCGGCTGCGGCTGCGGCTGCGGCTGCGGCTGCGGCTCGGCGGGGGCGTAGGGCGGGAGCCAGGCGAGGCGCGGCGCGGCGGGGCCCGCGTCGGGGGCGGCGAGCTCGGGGCCGGCGGCCTCGTGGTACAGGCTGTGCGCGTAGCGGCGGTCCAGGCCGTCGGGCGCGGGCGCGGGCGGGGGCGCGTAGGGCCGCTCCGGGCCGGGGTAGAAGGCCTGCGGCGGGAGCTCGGGGGGCTCCTCGTAGTCCTCGTAGCGCGGCCGCGGCGGGAACGCGTAGGCGCCCCCCGCGGAGCCCGAGACGGAGGCCGAGGCCGCCGCCGCCGCCAGCGCGCCCCCCGCGCCGCCGCGGTAGTACACGTAGCCCTGGTCGTAGCTGCGCGACGCGGGGTCGTAGGCCTCGTACAGGCCGACGAAGGGCGCCTGCGGCGGCGGGAACGGCTGCGGGAAGGGCGGCTGCTGGCGGTAGGTGGCGGCGAAGGCCGAGGCCGAGGCCGCCGCCGAGCCCGCGCCCGCGCCCGCGTGGCGCGGCGGGGACACGGCCGTGCGCACCCGCGCCAGCCCCGCGCCGTCGCCGACCGCCACCTCGCGCCAGTTGTCGGGCACCTGGCCGAAGCCGAAGGGGTGGCGCGCCTGGCCGCGCACCGTGTCGGAGCCCGCGCGCCCGGGCAGGGGCTGCAGGGGGTGCAGGGGCTGCAGGGGGTGCAGGGGCTGCGCGGGGTGCGGCGGGGCCTGCCTGCGCCGGAGGCCTCCGGGGCCGCGCCGCGCCGGGGCCTGGGGGGCGCCGGCCAGCAGCAGCCGCGAGCTACCGTCGGGGCGCGGCGGCCCGGGCGCCACGTACTCGGAGCCCGAGCTGAGCAGGCTGTACACCTGCCCGTTGTTCTCCCAGCGGATCAGCTGCCGCCAGCGCCCCGCGGCCGCGCCCTGCCCGGGCCGCGCCTCCTGCCCGCGCGCCAGGGCGCACAGGCAGGCGCCCCACAGCAGGGCCCGCAGCCGGCCGCCCGCGCCCGCGCCCGCGCCCGCGCCCGCGCCCGCTCCCATGGCGGCCCCTCGGCACAGCCCCCGCGGCGCGGCGCGCGCTCCTCTGCCCGCGGCCTCCACGACGGCTCGGCGCTCCGCCCGCCGCGGCTCTAGCTGAGTCCATGCCGGCCGGGCCCCGGGCGGCGCGGCTCCTCCGGGGACGGCGTGGCGAGGCCGCGGGCGGGGCGGGGCGGGGCGGGGCGGGGCGGCGCCCGGGGCGCGGGGCTCTCGGCGGGAGAGGGGCTCCCGCTCCCCGCACCTGCCGCCCGCGCCGCGGGAACCGGCCGGGGCCGCGCGCGCCGGGAGGCCGAGGCCGCGGGGCCGCCCGCCGGGGCCTCCTCCGCGCGGCCCTACGGCCCGCCGGCTTCGAGCCGGGCTCCCGCCGCCCCAGCGAGCGCGCAGCCAAGCCGCAGACCTGCCCCCGGGGAAGGCGGTGAAGCGGGGGGCGGGGGAGGCCTCAAGCGGGGCCCTGGCAGGCGGAGCCGCGTCGACATGCCTGGGACCCTTTCCCCCTGCCTTGGGCTCTGCATCCCTGGGCTCGCCGCACTGGCTTCTCCGGCCCTGAAGGAGCCCCTAACTCCTGTTCACTCCCGCCGCCCCCCCAGGACTCCTCGAGCGCCCCTTACCCCGAAGCCAGCCCTAAGAGACCCCCCTTCTTGTTGATGGGGACATGCCAAATCCCCTCTCCCCTTGATTCTGGACCCCAGTTCCTTCATCAGCTTTTCCCCCCTCCCGGCACACCTCTTGGCCTTCCTCTCCTGATGGGCCTCCTTGGGGACATGCCAAATCCCCCCTCCCCCTGATTCTGGACCCCAGTTCCTTAGGCCTGAGCACAAAGGGGCTGGAGCATCAGCTTTTCCCCCCCTCCGGGCACACCTCTTGGCCTTCCTCTCCTGATGGGCCTCCTTGGGGACATGCAGAATCACCCCTCCCCCTGATTCTGGACCCCAGTTCCTTAGGCCTGACCACAAAGGGGCTGGAGCATCAGCCTTTCCCCCCTCCAGCACACCTCTTGGCCTTCCTCTCCTGGTCTGTAGAATGGGGTGTGCCCCTGTAGAACGGGGTGTGCCCCTGTGCCCAACAGAACTTGTGAAGTCACAGAAGAGGTCAGTTTCTCATGCATTGCATCTCATGGTTTCTGTTCTCTCTCTCTCTCTCTCTCTCTCTCTCTCTCTCTCTCTCTCTCTCTCGTCAACATAGCCTCCCTGACCTCCTGCGCATACATAGCCTGGCAATAATCTGAGGGTGCCCGTGGGTAAAATGTGAACCAGGGGCTGTCTTTGATGGAGCAGAGGAGGCCTCAAGTGCTGACAGAACAGCAGAAAGGGAGATTCGGGAGAGCCAGGGCTGGTCCTGTTGCTGTGATGAAGCCTGGGGGTGGGTCGGGGTCTTGGGGGTCTTGGGCAAGGCCCTTCTCTGTTCTGATCCAGTTGCCACATCTGATCAATGGGGGATTCGGGCGGATGGTCCCCAAGAGTGCTTTGAGAGTTTCTCTGTCTTCTCCGAGGACAGCAGGGATAGGAGGAGCGCCAGAAGTTTGAACCTTGGCACCCAAGGAGTCACCCTCTGACTGCCTCCCCTGGGCTGCCTTCCCCAGCCTTGCTCATGCGTGAACTGGAGGGCAAAAGTTTCCCTCCTGTGCTTCTACATCACGTAGGAAGAACTCGCCCTTAACTTGGCCTCTGCAGATTCCCCTCTGCTTTGGAGACTCCTGGAGCCCACCTGGGAGAAGCAAACCAGAGTGGACATTCCGCGGGGACCCTGGAGCCCTGGCCCTCACCCTTGCCAGCTGGCATTTGTTCACCCATTGCACTGTGCCTCGGGGTGAGGCTCCATTCAGGGGACTCCTGCCAGCAACCCTTCAACACGGGCCCCTCAGTTACCTCATGTGGGGTTAAGTTTCAGACCCCAGGTGGGACTCCTGCCAGGAGTCACCCGTTTGGCTCCTACAAGGAGCCAGAGTAAGAGCCAGGCTCACTGGGGGCCGGGACCTGGAGGGTTAAGACTTCGCGGCCTCCTGCCTGCCCCCTGCAGTGCTGGCCCCAGCTGCTTGGAATCCCTGGTGTCCCGTAGGGCCCTCCAACCAGCCAGATGGGCAGCAGCGCCAGGAGAGGAGGAGAAGTGGAAACAGGCCTCAGGGTACCCCCAGTCAGGGAGGGGGGAGGGAAGAGAAAGGATGGAGGGAGGACAGAGGATGGCTGTGAGGTAGGGGAGCCCCACCAGCTGAGAGTGGAGAGGACCCCTCTTCTAGAGCCAGGGGAGATGGGGGCACAGGCTATCGAGCTCAACTGGCCTCTGCCGGAGAGCCAGCTCTTGGCGTGAAACCCTACCCAGTGCTGGCTCCTGCTCCTCTTTCTTTTTTTCTTAATAAGGTCGAATCAGAGTGAGTCAGAGGAGCCAAGTTTCCTGTTAGGCTCTGTTTGAATAAACTCTGCTCTGAACAGAGCTTGGGCCGCTGCGTAGGTTCCCCGAGCCAGGGCCACGGCCCTGCCAGCCGTCCCTGGTGAGAGCAGAGAGCTGGGGTCCCCAGGATGACACCCCCCCCCCCCTCCGCCCCCCGGACCTGGCCCAGCCCTCAGCCATTCCCTGGGGGAGCCTGTTAGGCACTCGGAGCTTCAGTCTTCGTCTGTATCTCGGGGGTGACAATACCCTTCTTGTGGCATATCTGGGAGGATGAAATGAGAAGATTATGAAAAGTGCCTGGCTCTGCGCCAGGCATGTGGCCACTATCTTCCTCCTCCTGCACCCGTGAGAGGGGAAGAGAGGAGGCGGGGCTCATCTCCCATGGTGGGTTCCCCCCCCCATTTGCTCTGTCCCTTTCCTGTTTGTATCTATCTCGAGCACTCTTCCTGGTACTGGGGGGGGGGATCCTTGCGGGGAGGGGGCGCTGAGCACCACCCCTTTTCTCCCTCCTCTCCACCCCCTCCCTTGACCTTCTTTGGCCTTCCCATCTGCACCTCCTGCAGCTCTGTGAGCCCAGCGGAGCCTGCCCCACTCCCTGTCTCCAGACACAGGGCCAGGCCTCGTCTGCCTCCGTCGCTGGAGGTATCCTGGCATCCTCCGACTGAAAACCTTCAGAGTGGCCGTCTTAGAGAGGCCTGGCCGAGCTGCAGAGGGTGCAGAGCTTGGCTCCAGTGAGGCCCTTGAGTCACCAGGCTGGGCTGGGCTGTCTGGACTTGAGGAGGTGGCGTGGGGGCTCCTCTCTGGGCCCTGTCCTTACAGGCTGGGATTCACACTCACGTTTTTAAGGTCTAGCCATATGGTTGATGAGGGAGCAGGGCTAGCTGAGGACAAAGCACAGCTGATGTCCCGCAAACACCCCCCACCCAGGGTGGGATATGTGTGACATTCTTTAGGAAGCTTCCAGTTGTCTTAATGTTAGTGCCTTGCTAGAGGGAAAAGCAGTCTTTAACGTGACAATGGCAAGGCCTCCAGTACCCTGTAGGTCCTCCTTAGCATATGAAAATGCTTTTGAAATCTCCCTTTTTGCATAGCTCCCCCAACTCTGCAAGAATATGCTGAGCCACCCCTCACAGGCCCGGGGCAGCAGCTCGTCCTGCCCAGGGGTCTGGGTCCCGGTCCTGGTCCCCGGGCTTTAATAAAACCACCGTTTTGCACCAAAGACGTCTCATGAATTCTTTCTTGGTCACTGGCTCCAGATCTCACCTATATTCCAAAACTTCATCCTGGTGGAGGCTTATTGCCAGTTCCTTTTTTTTTTACTTTTTTTTTTTTTTTTTTTTTTTTACAATTTTTTATTTATTTATGATAGGCACACAGTGAGAGAGAGAGGCAGAGACACAAGCAGAGGGAGAAGCAGGCTCCATGCACCGGGAGCCCGACGTGGGAGTCGATCCCGGGTCTCCAGGATTGTGCCCTCGGCCAAAGGCAGGCGCCAAACCGCTGCGCCACCCAGGGATCCCCTTATTGCCAGTTCCTGTCGCTTGGAACCAGTCTCGAGGGACCTCGGAGGGCCAGCTATGAAGGGCTGCAAGCTTGTCGAGAGCACGACTTCAGTGAGACCGACTGTGTGCTTGGATCTGGGCTGGGCTGCTGTGTTGCTGGGCTCGGGGAGCAGTTAGTGTCCCATGCCTGACCCTGGGATGGAACTCAAGGTTCTGGAAAATCCACGCAGGAGTGAGGAAACATTAGGCCTAACTTGCAGAGGGTTTGGGGAGCAGAGGAGGAACTGAGTGCGGGAGTCCTCTCTGCTTTGCAGGGGGAAGGGCCAGGAGGCCCACTGGGGGTCTGAACATTTCTGTGATGCGGGAGGGAGGAGGAAGGAGGCAGTCGTTCCCACCCCCCCCCACCCCCCGCCAGGCCCTGACACCTGGGTGGGCAGCTCAGGAAAGGGCACTGGTGGGATTTGTGCCGAACTGGGAACGGAAGCTCCGGCCCACCCAGCCTTGACCTCTCTATCCCGGCCCTGCCTCTGGAAGGGGGGCCGGAGGAAGTGCTGCATGAGGAGGCCTGGTGAGCTGACCCAGAACTCGCTGACTCCGCAGAGTGAGGACCACCGAGTGACCACTGCCAGCTGAGGCCTGTGCTCCCCCCTCCCCGGCAGCCACATCTGGCACAATGGTCAGGGAGGCAGGGGGGCTCCGGTCCCCAGAGCCAAGCCAAGGGAGGGGCCCGTGGCAGGGACTGCAGCCCTACGGTTTGGAGTGTCTCTCCAGGGCTGGAACTCTGGAGAAGTCCGGAAGTGGGGGAGGTGAGGTCAGGACCTTTCCGAGGGACAGATGTGGTGGGGGCGGGTGGGGGCGGTGGGGGGAGGAAAGGAGCCACCCTTCTCTAGGACCGGAGGAGTTCGGTGGCTCTGGCTGCCTCCCACTCGCCTTCCCTCCCAGCAAGCTGGGCCCCTGCCCGCCCCCTCCCCGACCCTGGTTCCCTGGGAATTGGAAATACCAGAGCTGAAATAACAGTCTGGGCACCGAGGCCCGTCTCCACGGAGGCAGGAAGCCCCCTCAGTCCCCCTGGGCCACCAGCCTGGCCAGCTTCTCCCTTTCCTGACTCCCCCCGCCCCCACTCCAGAGGCAGGCGGGGCTGGGCCATGCGGATGGGAACCTTCCCTGCTCCCACCCCCAGCCCTCCAACCCCAGGCCCAGAAACTAGAGGCCCAGCTGGTCCTCAGGCCCTGGGATGGGGCCTCCCTCCGCGGGGTTGCGCCAAAGCTGTCGGCAGGGGCCTGCTGTGGGGAGAGCCCCTTCTGTCCAGCTCGGGGGCTCGGGGCAGCAGGAGGGCCTCAGCCAGCGTGCAGTGTGGGGAAGGAGCCAACGGAGTCCCCTGCCCAAAGGAGAAAGCTGGCAAGACCAAGCAGGGTGCCAGTGCCTCGGGCTCCAGCCCTGTAAACCCCAAGGAGGGAAACTGAGGAAGGAACCCAGGGGTGCTGACTAAGGCATCCTGGCAAGGCTAAGGGAAGCCTCGCTCCTCTCCTTTCTCTGCTTTAATTTTCCTGCCTCTGTGTCTTTAACTTTCATTTGGGTCTCCCTGGGTTTCTTTAGCTTTTTTGCTTCTTTTTCTCAACACTCCCCCCCCCCCACTTGTCATTCATTCACTCATCCTCTCCGCGCCCCTCCACTTCTGTGGCTTGCGGTCTCTTCCATCTGTCTGTTCTCGCACATGGCTTACCCACTCACTCCGTCTCTGCTGCCAATGTTTCTCTCAACTATTCATTTGTCTGCACATTCAGTCAGCAGGTCCCCTGCGTGCCTGCTGAATGCCAGGCTCTGGGCCGGTGGTGGGTGGGTGGGAGGGGGACAAAAGCCTCACGAGGCTGGTCTCCCAGGAGCTTGCCATCTAGTGAGGGTGACACAATAGGCAAGACCAGGGTGAGGAGCCCCGGGTGGTGGTGAGGGTGCTGGGCCAGCGCTCTGTGACCTTTGAGAGAATTTCTGTCCGTCCGTCTGTCTGTCCGTCCGTCCATCCGATCCTGATCCCTGCCCCTGTGTGACTCCGTCCTTGCGACACCTTTGTGAGGTGGCTTGCTTTCTGTGGGGCACATGCAATTTGCTCATTTGCCTCTGGTGGGGGAGGCAGTGAGCTGAAGGGCCAGTGTGTGGGGCAGGTAGCCCCGGGCTTCCGAGGGAGCAGGGCCCTCGGGGCGGACAGCAGTGCCCACTCACGGGCTGCCCGCGGCTCCGGTGCGCTTCAAGGCGCTGAGCCTGACGCTTGGGCTTCTACTCAAGGGTGTTTTGCAGGCAATTCCGGGTAAGAGGAAATGATGGTCACGGGTATGGATTAAGCTCCTACTGTATGCCACAGGACTGGACAAAATAAGGTTCTTCACTGCTGGTATTTCCTATAGTTTAGTGTGTCGGACGCCCCCCTCCCCACCCCAGGAGTCCTCGAGGAGATGAGTTTTGCCCTCTTGGGTCCTGGAAGTAGGGGTCACAGGGTATGAAAGAGGAGTAGAGACAGGATACCAGCAATCTCTCCCTTACATATTCTACAGCTTTTTATTGCAGATTACAAAATATGTCAGTTATAGGAAACTGAGAATATAGGCTAATAAAATAAATTACTCTGTAACATAGACAAAAACCACTCTCTCCAGTCCCCCCCCCCTCTTTAAAAAAAAAATTGAGGGATGCCTGGATGGCTCAGTTGGTTGAGTGTCTGCATTCGGCTCAGGGTAGGATTCCAGGGTCTCGGGATCGAGTCCTGCATCAGGCTCTGCAGGGAGCCTACTTCTCCCTCTGCCTATGTCTCTGCCTCTCTCTGTGTGTCTCTCATGAACAAATAAATAAAATCTTTTTAAAAAAATTTTTGAGATCATATTACATATATTGTTTTATGACCTGCTTTATGTAATCATATTTGATGACCATTTCCCATGTTAGGGTAACTGTCAAGACCTGCTTGCCTTTTCAGTATTCACATTGATCATTGTTAAGCCTTCATCCCCTTTAGGACGGAACCCGGATCCAGAGGCTATAGTCAGATCTTCAGGTTCACTCTGGCGGGATGAACTCAGATCTTGGTTGGGATATCCTGACCCACTGGTTAAGATGGCAAGTTGAGTGGTAGGGATTACCTTAATTTCTATCTGCCCTGAGGCCAACCACATCCTTCCTTCATTTCCCATGGAGCAAGTGGTGGCTACCAGCCATATGCCTACATACAAGAGGGACTCCAGAGACCCCAAAAGACATGCTCCACAGACTTTTTTGTGTTTCCCCAGGAGAAGAAGCATCTGGCAACTTAAAATTTTTTAAATAACTTAAATTTTTTTTACTATAATACATACGCAGTAAAGTATGCAAAGTGTTCAGTTTGATGAACGATCCCAAAGTGAACACACCCATGGAACTTCCACCTAGATCAAGAAACATCACAGCAGCTGGCAAATTGTAGCAGGAAACTCCTTAAAGTTCTGCCTATATCAGCGCTTGGCTGCATCTAAAACTTTTTCTTCAAGATTTTTAATGACTGAATTATGTAGATAAATAATGATTTAGTTAACCTCCCTTGGGCAGCCTGGTGGCTCAGCGGTTTAGCGCCACCTTCAGTCCAGGGTGTGATCCTGGAGACCTGGGATCGGGTCCTGCTTCGGGCTCCCTGCATGGAGCCTGCTTCTCCCTCTGCCTGTGTCTCTGCCTCTCTCTCTCTGTGTCTCTCATGAATAAATAAATAAAATCTTTAAACAAAACAAAACAAAAAAACCTCCCCTTATTGGTTTCATTTTACTTTCTTAGCTCCTACAAGTGACAATGTAATAAGCACCCTTGCACATAAACCTTTGTGTCTGCTCTGCTATGTATTAGCCTCAGAGTGCCTGGGCTTGGTTCCTTCCCTCATCTGTGAGCTGCATGACTCACTATGCCTTTTTTCTTTCTATATAATGGGAATGATGGTAAGGATTCAAGTGAGAGAACATATAGGGTAGGACAGCCTGGGTGGCTCAGCGGTTTAGCATCGCCTTCAGCCCGGGTGTGATTCTGGAGACCCGGGATGGGTCCCGCATTGGGCTCCCTACATGGAGCCTGCTTCTCCTTCTGCCTGTGTCTCTGCCTCTCTCTCTCTCTGTCTCTCTCTCTCTCTGTCTCTCTCATGAATAAATAAAATTTAAAAAAATATATAGGGAATATTTAGTACACAGTCCAGTGCTTACAAACACTCAATAAGTAGCAGGCATTATTAGCACCATGGATTAATTCATTAGAAGTTGGATTTCCAGAGAAAGGAGGGTTTGAACATTTCTGAGGTTTTGATACAGATTATTCAGCTGGTTCCAGAAAGGTGGTCTCCGTTTACCTGCCCAGAATGCCCTGGCTCTTATCACTACTGTGTACTGTCTTCTTCAAAGATAATTAAACATTAAGCATAAAGCATGTCAATGTATTTTTTTTAGTTGCATTTCTTTGATTACTTGTGAGAGTGAGCCTTTTGTCTGCGTTTGTTGACCTTCCACGTGGTTTCCCTGCCTCTACCATTGTACACAAGTCTATTCTAGGACAGTAGCCAGAATGGCCCATTTAAGACCTAAGTCAAAATTTCTTTTTTTAAGTCAAAATTTCTCTCTTCTGCTTAAAACCCAGTAATGGTTGCCCATTCACGGAGAATAAAAGCCAAAGCCCGCTTGGTGGCTCCAGGGTCCTCCTCAATTGGAGCCTGGCTCTCCCTGCACCAGCCTTACGAGCCTCACTCTGTCCCTGCAGCACCCTACCTCGCCCCACCCCCCATGGCACTCTGAACTTGTTCAAGGTTTGTTCAACTGTCATCTTCTCAATGAGGCCCCTCAGTACTGATCTTACTTACTCTTCCCTTTTACCCATAGTGTTTCTAAAATACTGCACAACTTACTTATTTGTTTGTTGCCTGTCTCTCCCCTGCAGAATGTAAGCTCCATAGAGGTAGACACGTTGGCTTGGTCACTGGGGTGTCTTAAGAACCTAGAACTATGTCTGGCACATAGGAGGCACTTGGTAAATATTTATTGATTAAATGAATAAATGGTGAATTTCCTGGTCACATTCTTCAACTATTTTCTATTGTAACATTCATCTGTTTAGTATGCGTTTATAAGATGTAGTATATTTAGCACTTATCCATATAAAACTCTTTGTCACATCTTGCACAATGAAGTTTTGACGTTTGTCATTTGCATTAATATTTTTTATACTTTACTAATATGCCAAAGTGCTTCATTTTTATTTATTTTCCCTTATGATCTCAGACTTTGTTGTGTGACCTTTGCCTTCACCAAGAATATATACATTTTCAATGAATATTTATTTCTGATTTCACTTTTAAAAAAAAATATTTATTTATGCATGGAGAGAGGCAGAGGGAGAAAATCTCAAGCAGATTCTCCTCCGAACTGGGTGTGGAGGAGGAGCTGATGTGGGGCTCCATCTCACAACCCTGAGATCATGACCTGAGTTGAAACGAAGAGTTAAAAAAAAAAAAAAAAAGAAAGAAACCAAGAGTTAGCCATTTAACTGACTGTGCCCTCTAGGTACCCTCAAAATTTCACTTTTTAACTCTTTAACCTATTTAGTCTTCATGCATAATGAAAAGTAAGAACATAACTTTAAAACAAATTAAGCACTGGGTGTATTCTGTATGTTGGCAAATTGAACACCAGTAAAAAATAAATTTATTATTAAAAATAAAAAAAATAAAACAAATTAAGCAACTACCCCAAAGTTGATCATAAATGAATCAATCATTTTCTGGTCATCTAAAAGACCATTTTTAATCATATGCTGAATGTATTTTATGTGTTTGGGCTTTCTGTTCTGTTCCATTGGCCTGTGAGACATTGCCTATTTTACACAGACATTGCCTATTTTAATAATCATGACAGCCCCTTTTATTATTTTTTAATTATGTTTTGCTCTGGTCATTTATGTGAACATTAGAATTTTTTTGTCAAGGCAAACAAAATCAAAACAATCCCTCTGTGAATTGGAATTGGATTAAGTTTATAGATTAAGGGACGCCTGGGTGACTCAGCAGTTGAGCGGCTGTCTTCAGCTCAGGGTGTGATCCCAGGGTCATGGGATTGAGTCCCTCATTGGGCTCCCTGCATGGAGCCTGCTTCTCCCTCTGCCTGTGTCTCTGCCTCTCTCTCTCTCTCTCTCTCTGTGTGTGTCTCTCATGAATAAAGAAATAAAATCTTAAAAAAAAAAAAGTTCATAGATTAATTTAGTGACAAACAACTTTACACCATTGAGCATTCCTTTTTTTTTTTTTTTAAATTTTTTTTTTTAATTTATTTATGATAGTCACAGAGAGAGAGAGAGAGAGGCAGAGACACAGGCAGAGGGAGAAGCAGGCTCCATGCACCGGGAGCCCGACGTGGGATTCGATCTCGGGTCTCCAGGATCGCGCCCTGGGCCAAAGGCAGGCGCCAAACCGCTGCGCCACCCAGGGATCCCCCATTGAGCATTTCCATCCAGGAACATGGTGTATCTTTCTATTACGAAGGTCTCTTCTATTGTTATTCTTTAGCAAAGTTTTGTTTTATAGATGAGTGTGTTTTTTGCTTCTTTTAAAAAAATTTTTGTTTGTTTTTTGCTTCTTTTCATGAAATACAGAAATTGTGTCTGTGGTCGGGAGCTTCTGAAATGGCTCCCAGTGATCCCTGGAAGTCCTTACTTGTATGATCCCCTCCCCTTGTATGTGTGATGGACCTAGTGACTGGCTCCTCATGAATAGAATGTGGCAAAAAGTGATGGGATGCTACTTCTGGGTCTACGTTATAAGAAACTGTGACTTTTGTCTTGCAAGAACTCCCTCTGACCCTCTCACTTGCCTGCTCTGATGAAACCAGCTGCCACATTGTGAGCCACCTTATGGGAAGCCCATGTGTCAGGGAACTGAGGGTGGCTTCTGGCCAACAAGTAGCAAGGAACTGAGGCCCTTGGCCCAAGAACACGTGAGGAATGGAATCCTGCTGGCAACCACGTGGGTGGGCTTTCCCAGGTGAACCTTCAGAAGAGACCATAGTCTTGGCTAAGAACTTGATTATTGCTTCATGGAAGATCCTGAGACAGAGAATTCAACTAAGCCACACACCCAGATTCCTGTCCCACAGAAACTGAGATGGTAAATGTTTTGAACCACTAAGCTTTGGGGTAATCTGTTATGCATCAATGGGTAACTAATATAGCACCTTTGTTGTGTTGTGTTGTGTTGTGTGCATTATGTTTTCTAACTTGTTGGTAGGAAGTAGAAAAGGGGAACTTTTTTGTAGTTATTTTATAACTGGACACTTTACTAAATCTTCTGTTCTGATAATTTTGTACTTTCCTAGTTTTTCTAAGAAGACCATCATATTTGCAAATATAATTTGTTCTCTTTTTCCTGTCTAACTGTGTTAGCTAGGATCTATGAAACAATGTTGAATAACAAAATAGTAGAAATCTTTGCCTCGTCTCCATATTTAATGAGAATGCTTCTTGACTTCCACTCTTTTGGTGCTGCCTGTGGGCTTGAGAGTTAGTATTTTTTATCACGTGAAATAAGCGTCCTTCAATTTCCAGTTCACTGGAGCTTTTTAGAAGAAAATCAGGAATGGTTGTTGACATTTACCAAACATCTATTTGGCATGTGAAATGATCTCTCTTTTTTTTTATTTTTTATTTTTATATCTTTTTTTTTTAAGATTTTATTTATTTATTCATGAGAGACAGAGAGAGAGAGAGAGAGAGAGAGAGAGAGAGGCATAGAGACAGGCAGAGCGAGAAGCAAGCTCCATGCAGGGAGCCTGATGCGGACTTGATCCCGGGTCTCCAGGATCACGTCCCGGGCCAATGGCAGGCACTAAACCACTGAGCCACCCAGGGATCACCTCTCTTTTTTCTTTAAATATGTTATTTATTTATTCATGAGAGACACAGAAAGAGACAGGCAGAGACACAGGCAGAGGGAAGAGCAGGCTCCAAGAAGGAGCCCCATGTGGGACTCCATCCCAGGACTCTGGGATCACACCCTGAGCTGAAGGCAGATGCTCAACCACTGAGCAACCCAGCCATCCCACGTGAAATGATCTTTTTCTTCTCTGACCTATTGCTGTGGTTATTCAGCTTACTGCGTTTTTTGATATAGCATCATCCATGCATTCCAGGAATGTTTGCTCATGATGTATTCTTTTAATATATTGTTAGACTTACTTTTGACTTAATCTGATTAAACTTTTATTAGGACTTTTTATCTATATAAATGAGACTAGCGTATGACTCATTCATGCATTCCATTTTTCTTTGGTGCCATTTGTTGGGTTTTAATATAACTAGGGTTATTTTGGCTCTACAAAAAGAATTGAGAAGTGTGTGAGTCAGGGTCCTGGCATGAAACATCCTCCCAAAATAGTTTAAATAAAGAGACTTGAATGAAGGGGCTACCTACAGAAGTGTGAATAAGGGGAAGGGAACAGACAAGGGATGGTGAGGCACCTGGAAACTAGTCATGACCAGGAGCTGTTACCATCTCCACAGCCACAGGGACAGGGGAGGAACCCATGTGACTGGAGCACAGAGAGAACTGGAACCTTGGAGAATAGATCACATAAGAGCTAAGGCTGGGGACATTAGTGCCCAGAGAGAGGGCACTAAAGTAGGGAGGGAGCAGGGAAGATACACCTGCACTTCTCTCCTCCCACCTTCCAGCTTCCTGCCCAAGCCTCCTGTTGTCAGAACCCAAGCGGAAGCTTTGCACACTGGGGAGTCTCTGGTTTGCAGATTGTGGGGAGTCAGCCCCTGGGGCATGAGATGTGGCAGGGAAGGATATGGTTTCTGTCTCATGACTGGATCCTGATGGATCCCTACAGAGTCATGTGCCTAACAGCTTTTAAATATTCACTGAGGTCTTTTATACAACTTCCTTATACAGATTTTTGTTGTTGTTCACTATGATTTTGCATATTTTGATTCTCTCTTGCTTGCTAAGAGTGCATGGCTGAGTATTTTTTCCCCACAGAAGGTAGAGCTGTGCTTGGTATGTGTTCTAAGTTCAGCGCGTAGGAAAGTCTTTCTTGTCTTCATGCAAGAATGCACCTGGCAGATTGTTGCAATTTTAGGTCACAACTGTGACCTCTCAAAATTCTGTAGAAAAGTGGTCCCTAAAGTGTATTCCATTGAACACTCATCTTACCACATGGTGGATGCAAAGAGGTTTCATTGTCAAATAAATTTGGAAAACTGTACTCTCTAATCTTGCTAAGTTAAGAATATGCACAAACACTTAAAAAAAAAAAAAAAAACCCTGAGACTCAGGCTGGGATTTTGTCTTTTTTCTTCTTCTTTTTTATTTTTTTAAAGATTTTATTTATTTATTATTCATAAGAAACAGAGAGAGAGAGGCAGAGACATAGGCAGAGGTAGAAGCAGTTTCCATGCAGGGAGCCTGATGTGGAACTCGATCCCGGACCCCAGGATTATGCCCTGGGCCAAAGGCAGGCACTTAACCACTGAATCACCCAGGTGTCCCTTATTTTTTTTCTTCATCATTCAGCATTTCCTGAGTTTGTTTTATGGCAGAAGCTCTTTTCTCCAACAGAAGCACTTCCCAACATTCCATGGAATCTGTCTTCCAATTATACATTTTAAGGAATATTATAGATGTTCCCTGAACTTTTTGCTCTCTGGGGGTGCTTATAGGATTATTTCCTTATACTCCAAATGGACAAAATCCTGAATGGTATTTCCAAGGATGCCTTTGTTTTTACTAATTTGACATAGGTAAAAGGAACCTTTTAACTTTATAGGTTCAGGTTTTTCGTCAGCCTTCATTCTACTTGGATTCTTGCTTTTGTGCAGTTTCTTCTTTGGGCCTCCATGTCTGTTATTTTTTCTCCTATTGTTTTTTGTCCCTTTGGGTATTTCCTCTGCATTTTCAGAGAACTCCTATCTTCCATATTTATGGATTCAATTTTCTGTAGTTTCAGTTCTGTTCTTTTTACCATCAAAATGCAATTTTGAATTCTGTTGCTGCTTTTTGGTTTCTTTATAGCCTTTGGGGTTATGGTTTGCTTTTGATTTCTACCTGCTTCTCAGCCAGCAAACTTCTCATCTCATCCTTTCCTCTTATTTTTGACTCTCCTTTCTTAGAATTCACATTTTAATTAAATGAATTGAGTACAAAGTGAATGTGGTCTGAAAGTTATTTATGTTTTTGTGACAAATCTTTTTCGAAAGAATTCTTTTTCTCTGCCTTTTGAGGGACACGATCTTTTCCCTTCATGATACAGAATCTTTCTAAAGACTGTATTTGCAAGCATGTGTTTACATATGGGTGTGTGCATGTGGGCGTGTGTTTGCTTTTACTCCTCCTTAAAAAAAAATGAGTATTTTGTGAAATCTTATTATTTTCCCCAAAACAGGAGGCAAAGAAGGAGATTCTCTTTAGCTCGTCATACACCTGGATGCTTTTCCAATTGTCCTGTCATATTTTAGGCTGAAGGACTGGTTAATGAAAACTCATGTCACTGGGTGGCTGCAAACACAAATTGCCCGTGGTGTATGTCCTCCCCCAACCCACTCATTGCCGGATTCAACCCGTGGATCTCACTGGCTCCAGGGTATGTGTGTGTGTGTGTGTGTGTGTGTGTGTGTGTGTGTGTATGTGTTGTGTGTGCACATGCACACCTTTTTCTCAAGTCAAGGCTTCCAAGGGCCATTATGAGCTCGGGGATCTAGTTGAAGGAAAGGGATGGGCATCAGCAGGGGGCAGGCCCCGTGGGGAAATTTGCCTGTGCACCGGGGAAGCAGTATGCCATGTTCCTTCTCTAGGTAACTGACAAAGCCATGACAAGGTGTCTGCCCACCCTGTCAGGACAGGAAAGATGTGGTATCAGAGAAAACCTGATCCAGGGAGGAGCTTCCCCTAGTTGTCTACTTGGCCTATCAACTGTGTGCACCCCAGGACTTCCCAGTGAGCTCCTCCCAAATGCTGTTGATCTGTAGCACTGATACATCTTCCATCTGCCATACTGTCTGCAAACCCCATGCTTCCCACCTGTCCTCCAAGTCCAAGGGCAGTCAGCCCTACTTTCTTCGCATGAGGGAACTTTTTGCTTTCTTAGAAACTGGAATTGTGAACCAGCCCTCGGGGGTCTCCCTTCAGTCTGGATCTTGCCCATTTTCCACAGATCGGCGGCATTCCTGGCACAGGAATACGCCTTCCCTGGTTCCCAGGCCAACACAGGCTTTCCCTTTATATTCATTTGATCAATTCAGCTGGGATCCAGGCAGAAGGAGAGCCCTGCAGCAGCATAACAGGATGTCACGTGGGACTTTTCCTTCTGTTCTGGAATGCAGCTAAGACCCAAAACTGAGTACAAAAACACTAGGGACCCTGTGTCCCTACATTCAGAGAATTGCGGGTGAGCAGAGGAGCTATATTATCTCCCATTGGTGGGGCTTCCAGGGGGGTCACACTGGTTCCTCTCTCATCAACTACCACCACCTCCCACAGAGGGTGCAAAGGGCAGGGGTGGGGGGAGTCATCTGCTGTGTGGGCAGCACAGTGTTACAGCAGAGGCTATCTCTCCCGTCTTTGGGGGAGGCTGCTTTTTCTCCCCAAAGCCACAGGGAATTTCGAGTTATGGCAGACCAGCACATCATAGCCCAGGCGGGTGTCTGCGGACTCTGTGATATACCTCTGCACTGTCTGAGTAGGGAAAGGGGAAATAGTTAGATGGCAGGTGGAGAGAGCCATGTGTGGTGGCTGAGCTCAAGCCCACATGCTGGTGTCCAGCCCAGGAGGTCCTCATGCGGGGCTTCAAAGGATGCCTTCGCAGGTCCTCCAGAGGGAGCCAGCTTTTGAACAGAGAATGAGTCAGAGGGGCCAGAGAAGCAGGGACAGTCCACCCAGGAGAAGACAGTCTTAGGAGATTTGCTTCCATATCCTCCTGGGCCCCCCAGTCCCAGAGATCCCCGGAAGAGAGAGCAGGAGGATGGATGTAGTCGGATTCCCCTTGCTCTGGGCCATCAGCTGGGGGTCAGCGCTCTGTTTAAGCAGAGGTGGGGAGGCCGGAGGGGATGAGCAGGAACCAGTCTTAGTTCTACTTACAGAAACTAGAGTGTTTGGGATGCCCAAGGGGCTCAGCAGTTTAGCACCTGCCTTCGGCCCAGGGTGTGATCCTGGGGGTCCTGGGATCGAGTCCCGCATCAGGCTCCCTGCATGGAGCCTGCTTCTCCCTCTGCCTGTGTCTCTGCCTCTCTCCGTGTGTCTTTCATGAATAAATAAATAAAATCTTTTTAAAAAAAGAAACTAGACTGTTCTAATAGATGAAGATGGCAGGGAGTTGGGCTATGCAGCCATTGTCACCGAGAGCCCTGCCACCCAGCAGGAGAGTGGATTTCAGCAGGGCCGAGCGTGGTGAGGAGGGTGGTGATGAGAAAGCATCTTATTCCCCAACAAATTGAGACTCAAGGAAATCTGTTACATTTGAACAAAAGCAAAAGGGAAAAAAAACCAGCTGTGGAACGCTTAAGGTAAGGAAGGTACAGAAGTGTGGGATGGGAGCATCCGTGACTGAAGAGGGAGAGAGGCAGCCATCTGCGGGGTGCGGAGTAGGGGACCTGAGGAGCGGAAGTAACGTGTCTGTGCCCTTTTGCTTACAAGTGATAGAAGCCCCGTTCACACCAGCTTCAGCAGAAGTGGGATTTATTGGAGGATCCTGGAGCATCTCACAGAGTCTAAGTAAGAGTCTGAGAGTTGAGTGGGAGGAGGGGTGGGGCCACAGGTGGGCGTGAGCAGCATCTGCAACCCAGGGTCTGCAAGCCCCAGGACCTTTGCACACCCTTATGTTTTCCTTGCACTGCATGTCAGCCTTGCTGTCCCCTCACACAGACTGGTCTTCTCACAGGGCACAGAAAATGTGACCATTAACAGCTTCTAAGTGTTGTGACCTGGGGGTTCTGCTACAGGACAGAACCGCCTCTCAGTGGCCCCAGAGGAGGCTTGGACCATCAGCCGGGCCCCGTGAGGGCCGCTGTGCCGAGAAGCAGTGAAGGACCATCCCAGGAGAAAGAAGGCTGGGGTCCATCAGGTGGTCTCTTTCTTTTCTTCTTTCATGCTTTCTTTCTTTCTTTCCTCTTTCTTGTGATTTTATTTTTAAAATTAAAAAAAAATTTTTTTTGTTTATTCATGATAGTCACACACAGAGAGAGGCAGAGACATAGGCAGAGGGAGAAGCAGACTCCATGCACCGGGAGACTGACGTGGGATTCGATCCTGGGTCTCCAGGATCGTGCCCTGGGCCAAAGGCAGGCGCCAAACCGCTGCGCCACCCAGGGATCCCCTATTTTTAAAATTTTAAAAAGATTTTATTTATTTATTCATGAGACACAGAGAGAGAGGCAGAGATACAGGCAGAGGGAGAGGCAGGCTCCCTGCAGGGAGCCCGATGTGGGACTCAATCCCAGGACCCGGGGGTCACGTCCTGAGCCAGAGGCAGATGCCCAATGGCTGAGTCCCCCGGACGTCCCACGGCTGGTGTTTCTGGCAGGAATCGGACAGCCTCATGCTGGCCTCCTGCAAAGTCGTGGCTCCCACTGCAGAGGCTCTGATGACACTGCGCCTCTTCGGAGACCCATGGCAAGGGAAACGACAGATAACAGCTTGCATTTATTGTGTGCCTGCTGTGTACCAGGCCCTGGGCTGTGCTCTGCGTGAAATTTCACTTTGTCCTCACAGAAAATGTATATTTCCACCCATTTCGGGGATGAGGATGCAGCAGCTTGGAGAGGGTAGGAGCCAAGGTCACGGGGCCCTGAGGGGCGGCCCGGGTGCCCTGCCTGTTTGTGTCTGGCTCCAGGCCCACCTTCTTCACCATCAAGCTCTTCCACCTCCAAGATTGAGCGTCTGGGCCTGGACGTTTCCAGGGAAGGAAGAAGAGTCCATGGGGTCCGGGGTGTGGTTCTGTGGCGTGGACCTACAGGCAAGCACAGCCGGAGCAGCAGACCCAGCCTGGGGCCCGGCTGAGTCACAGGGAGCTCGCAGAGAATCCTTGGATCACCTGAGAAGATTCTATGGTAAATCTCTGCTGTGGTCCGTGCAGTGGCTGCGAAGCCCGGCCCTCGGCCCTGGTGGCTTGCAGGGCAGAAGGGGGCCCAGCCCCCTGTGCTCCCTCCTCCTCCACCAGCTGGAGGGGAGTCCTTGTCCCTGTCCAGGCTCTCGCTGGGGACCCTGCGGACTGCAGGCAGAACCGTGCCCAGCAGAGGGCGCCAGAGCCTCTTCACGGCCAGGAGGGGCGAGCCTGGCAGGAGGGCCGTGGGTCTGTAAGCTCCCTGCCCATTCCTCGGGCCTCCGTGGACCTGGCTCTGTGCACCTGCAGCCTGCGCACCTGCACCCTGCGCACCTGCACCCTGCGCGGACAGATGTGCACGTGCCTCTGTGTGTGTGTGTGGGGGGGGGGCGGGGGGCATAGTCAGGGCATCGGGACCGATACGCTGTCCCTAAGAAGCCTCTGATTTTACAGATTCCAGGAAAACCATTTTCCGGGCAGGCATTTCAATTCTAGTTTCTGTTGCACCGCGGGGCAGGCACAGAATGATTTTGCAGGAAGGGAGGTCACCAACCCTGCAGGGCCTGGCCACGTAGGTCTCGGCTCCCAGCTCACTCCTGCCATCCTGGTTGACCGTCCCAGCATCCCGGGAGCCAGGGCGGTAGCAGCCTCACCGGACAGCTGGGGATGATGAGGCTCAGAGAAGTTAAATAACTTGCCTGAGGTCACACGGCGAGGAAGTGGTGAAGCTAAGGTTCGAACCCTCGTCTCTCCGATTCCGAAGAACATGCTGGTTTCGCATCTTTGGAACTAGATTTCTCAAACTTGTCTTTTCCTCACACGCAGACCCCACCAAAAATGGGCTTGAAAGCAGCCCAGCGAGGTTCCGGGAGCAGCAGCTGGCTCGTGGCTGGGATGGCAGCTGAGAAATGCAGGCTGATGGACGGTTTGTGGCCAGTTTCTAGGAGTCCGGGAGCTGTTTGCTGTGGGCTGATGGGGAGTGAAAGCCCAGGTAGGGGGGAGAAGGGAGAGGCAGAGATAGGGAGGCAGAAATGAGAGAGAGAGAGAGTCAGACGCAGAGACACAGAGAGAAAGAGACACAGAGAGAGACACAGCAGCGGGGGAGCATGGCTATGAGGCACCCAGCTGCCTCGCTGGCTTCTCGCCCTCAGGGTGGGTCTCCTTCCAGCTTTGCATGGAAGCATGATGGCTGGTTGGGGTCTCTTTATGAAGGGAAGGCCTGACCATAGCACCAGGCTTGTGGGACAGAGAGCAGGGCTTGGAGAAGAGAATCCTCCAGGCCTGAGAGTGTCTCCTCCACATACATGGCATTGGGGTATGAGCCTTTCCAGCTCGGGGTGCCGGGGCTCAGACCCAAGGAAGAGTCAGCATTGCAGCTTCGTCCTGGGTGCCTCAGGGCTTAGGCGTGTACCTCTAATGTACCTGACCTCAGTTGCCCTTCCTCACTGCGGGGGACGCCTCTCTTCTTCCTCACAAGAGGAAATGCAGGCACTTGCTCTAATGTGCTCCGGCCTGCTTTCCTGAGCAGTCTGCTTTCCCAGGAACAGAGCGAGGACTCCCGCCTTCTGCTCCCACACAGGCCTGTGGTTCCCCCCTGCCCGCAGCAGCACTTGGCAGGACTTTTGGGCATTTCTCTGCCTCCCACCCCCGTCTCCACCCTTCTCTCCATGTGGTTCTCTTACCTCCCTGCCTGCCTCCCGGTCCCCCAAAGTGGGCAGCTCAGAGGCCACCGGGTCCCTGGGACTCGGCTCCCCGAGGAGGCTGTGGAGCTGCAAGTAATGACAAACTGCCCTCCATATAGAAGTAGCACCACTGTCTGGGACTCTCTTAGGCTGGGAGAGGCCTCTAGGCTGGAGCCCAGGAGACCAGCCTGGCCCATCCCATCCATGTGCAGGTGACCTAGAGTCAGCCACTTCCCTTGCGTGGCCTGTGCTACCTGGCTGACACTTAGGGGTTCTCTGGGGTTGCCTGCTCTTTAGGCCAACACTCTACCCTCCAGACCATACTTGAGGGGAGGCATGAGGACCCAGCCGCCCACAGGCCTCAGGCTGCCATTTGACCTGCCCCCAAAGCATTCTGCTCTGCCCCTCAAGGAAGACTTGCACCTGCGGCTGCGGCACACCTGGGAGCCAGAGATTGGTGGGGTCCAGTGGAGAGGGAAGTGAAGGAACTCACTGGTTTGTAGCAGCTGCCAGCTCCCATGGGGTAGCTACTCCCCACCCAACGGATTTCAAGCTACTGACTTGATGGCCCTGCGTGCAGAACTAGGGAAGGTGTGCAAATAATTGTGCCTGAGCCAGGACGAGTGGACTTTTTTTTTTTTTTTTTAAAGATTTTATTTATTTATTCATGACAGACAGAGTGAGAGAGAGAGAGAGAGAGGCAGAGACACAGGCAGAGGGAGAAGCAGGCTCCATGCAGGGAACCCTATGTGGGACTTGATCCTGGGTCTTCAGGATCACACCCTGGGCTGAAGGCGGCGCCAAACTGCTGCGCCACCGGGGCTGCCCAGGACGAGTGGACTTGAGCACAGCTAAGAGGAAGAAAGGGGGACCCCTGGGTGGCGCAGCGGTTTGGCGCCTGCCTTTGGCCCAGGGCGTGATCCTGGAGACCCGGGATTGAATCCCACATCAGGCTCCCGGTGCATGGAGCCTGCTTCTCCCTCTGCCTGTGTCTCTGCCTCTCTCTCTCTCTGTGTGACTATCATAAATAAATAAAAATTAAAAAAAAAATAAGGGGAAGAAACGGCGTGCATCTGGGGACCCTGACCGCAAGGATGCGCCCAGTCCCCTGGGGAGAGAGCCCCCAGCAGATCTGCAGAGCTGCATGGCGCTCTGGCTACACCTCAGAAGAGGGGATTAAAAACGCCAGGGAGCGTTATGAAGGAATTTCTTTCAGAAACAATTAAATCACTTTGCAATTTAATTGCCTAAATATTTTTTACCTAATTTAAAATCGCTTGTCATGTGAATAATTGGGCAACGCATTATTGAATTACGGGAGGAATGCAGCGCCCAAATTGAAGAAGTAATCAAACATTTGCATCGTTGAATCAAGTGATTGATTGACACCCGAGGAGGCTGTGCGGGGGCATGGGGGGCCTCCCTTGCTGGGCCCCCCTTCCTGGGAGCCCGAAGGCGGCAGGGGCCCTTTCTGCGTGGCCCCCCTGGCCCGGCCAGCCTCCCCGCCTCCCCTGCTGCTCCCGGCTTCACTGCACTTTGCTCAGCTCCCAAGTTCTCCTGGTTGTCCTGTGTCTCTCGCTGCCCTGTGCTTTCCCGGTCCTGTCCTCTCCCCTCGCCCAGCTGTCCTCCTTGTCCTCTCTTCCTGCCTCTGTCTCTGCCTTGCTCCTCTCACTCTTCTTCCCCGCTCTGGATATTGTGTTTGCTTTGTGGGTTCGCTTTACCTCTCCCCGTGCTGATTTGGTGCCAATTCAGCCCTGCCCCTCGGGGGAGCCCAGAGCAAGGGCCTGTGCCATGAGCCCGAGACATCCCCAGGATTTTGCCACAGGCTGTTGGTGGTGGGAAGGGGCATCGGCAATGGTGGCTCTCGGAAGAGGATGAAATCCTAGCATGGGCCAGCTTGCATGGTGTAAATACCCCCCACGGCTGCCTGCAAGCCACCGACACCATGGCACCGAATGCAAACTGGGAAGTGATGTGCTTCGGTGCTTTGGAGCCAGTGCACCCCTGGGCCAGGGGAAGGAAGGGGGTCTGCTAACAGGGCTGCTCACAGAGCGCCCGCTGCAGTCCCCTGAGCATAAAGCAGAAGTGCTGGAGGGGGCAAGGGCCTTCCAGGGGAGGGCAGGAGCCAGAGTGGAGGGGACCATCACTGTCATGGGCGGTGCAGGCGACAGTGGGGCCGCAGTACCAGAAAGGTGAGGGTGGTGCAGAAGGGGCAGATGAGGGCCAGGATCACCGAGGATCTTGAGGACTGAATGAAGGAGCCTGGTCTTTTCTGGTGGCCACCGAGGAGAGGAACATGCTCAGGTGCCTTAGTTTGGCTTCCCGGGAAACAGATTTGTGGATATGGATTTGGGTGAAGTCCTTTGTTTGGGAGATGATCCTGGGAAGCAGGTGAGGGAGTGGGGCAGTGAGACCAGGTGGAGAGGAAGGTCAATGAGGGGTGTACCACTGCTTCTGCTGTGGAGGGTGGGGGCCCCGTCTCTGGGGGCCCCTCTGCCTTACGGAGCATGCCTTAGAGCTGTCCGATCAAGGGGCAAGTAGCCACCAATTCTCATCCCTTGTTGGTCAAGGGTTGCTCCTGGAGCGTTAGTGTCCTTGGCATTCCAGCCTGCCCCATGTGGAGCCAAGGTCAGTCCTGGCCAGAGAACACCTTTACAAAGAGCGACCAAGAAGCCTAGGGCCTGGGCACCGGGGCGGGAAGCAGCAGCAGAGAAGCCTGTCGTGGTCGGTGTCTTTTGAGTGATGCCTTTGGCTCAGGTGGCCCAGGGGTGGCTGGTGGCTCTGTGAGGGCAGTCTCAGTGCAATAAGGGGGCAGAAGCCAGACAGGCCTGACTCATGGGGAGAATGAGAGCCAATGCAGAAAATATAAACTATTTTGAAAAGTATGGAAAATGGGAATTTTCAATATTGAAAATATTGGAATATTGGAATATTGGAAGGTACCTCGGCTGGAGAGAGGGTGGGCTGGGGGCAGGTTGGCAAGTTGCTCTGGGCCAGGAACAGCAGCAGTGCTCAAGCAGCCCAGACTGCTGCAAGGGTAGGTGGGCCCTCCCCAGGGGGCGCCGACCAGCACTGATTCACATGGAACAGCCAAGCCACGGAGCTGACACCTCGTACTTCATTTTTCTCCCTGGGAGCCATGGATTGGCTCAGCATGACCCAGTTCTGCAAGCACTGATTTGATTGAGTGGAAGCAGACAAGGCATCTGCTCTCCAGGGGAACAGATCCCATGCCAGGCAGCGAGGGGGGTGAAGAGATGAGGGAGACGTATCTTCATAGTCTAGGAAGTTGCGGATGTGCAATGACAGATGAGTGGAGCGGGCAGCCGGCACACACCAGTGGATATACCAGCGAGTGTGGTGGATGCCCAAGACGAGGCAGCTGTTCTGCTGGGGCTGGGGCAGCCGAGCCTTGAGAGATGAGGGACATGCAGAGGTAGAGAAAATGGGGAGCAGGCATTGCCGGACTTCAAAGCCTTCCCAGCCTTCAGCCTTCTGGTCACCACGCCCTCGAGACCAGGGACCCAGTGGCAGCTCTTCCATAGCCAGAGCCCTCCCACCATCCTCTGGTAGGATCAGACTGCCCTTGTTGGGGAGATGGGAGATGCAGGAAAGAGGATGTTGGAAGGGGGTGGGGAGTAGTGTCACCTTGGGCCCCTAGCTTAGGGGAGAAGGCTGCTTGCTTAGCTTGGGCTCCTTGGTGTCAAAGGCTGAAGAGTCCCCTAAAATGTATCCACGTCCTAATCCCCAGAACCAGCAAATGTTACCTTCTATGGCAAAAGGGACTTTGCAGATGTTATTAAGTTAGGGATTTTGAGATAGGGAGATTCTCCTGGACTAGGCAGGTGAGTCCCAATATAGTCCCCAGGGTCTCTGTAAGAGGGAGGCAAGAAGGTCCAGGGAGGAAGTAGGAGACATGGCACTGGAAGCAGAGGTGGGCCAAGGACACTGCCGGCCCCTGGAAGCTGGAAAAGGCAAGGAGACAAGTTCTCCCTTAGAGCCTCCACAAGGAACCGACCCTGCTGACACCTTGACTTGAGCCCGGTTGAGACCGAATTTGGCCATCTGGTCTCCAGAACTGTAAGAAAATAAACGCTTGTTTTGTGTGTGTGTTTTAAGCCACCAGAGTTTATGGTGATTCGTTCCGGCACCAGAGGAAGCAGGCTCAGCCACGAAGATGTGCATGCTGCTGGGGCGTGTTCTTGGGGAGGGAAGGGAACCCAAGTGGGCAGAGGGTGCAACTGAACTGCTGGGGAGTCATGGACAAGTCCATGCATAGCTGCCTCCTATTGAAGCATGAGCCACTGGCCCATGACCCAGTGACTGAATGGGGCTGCCAGGCCAGGTAATATGGGCTTGGATGAAAGAGCAGTTGATGGGGGACCCTCCTCAGTGAGCCCTCCATAGGCCACACTTGCCTGGTCCCAAAGGAGATCTGTGGGTGCTGCTCAGCATCCCCAGCACTGTGGAAGGTGTCCTTCTGAGCCTTCTTCCTCTGGTCTGCAGGCCCAGTACTTGACCACTTTCCAACATCCCAGACTCCTTCACCCACCAAGGAACTCCACAGTATGTCCACACCTTTCCCTGAGCCAGAAATTGAGGTTTTATTCCCACTTTTCAACAGCTACCACTGAGTGCCTTCCATGAACTGATGTCTTTATTTTATTTTATTTTATTTGCACCGCTGTCTAATCCTAGAAGAGCCTTGCTATCATTCCCATTTTACAAATGAGCAAATGGATACTCAGGAGAGGAGAATGAATGCCCAAGATCAAGGCCAGGATGCTCCAGAGGTCGCCTGGTGTCTCTTCGCTGCTCTGTGACTTTGTCTCCCATCACTCAGCATTTTCTTATGAGTTGTGCCATGCTGAGTAGGCCTTTCAACCTCTTTTGGCCTCAGTTTTTTTGAAACTCTGTCCTGTTTCCCTCCTAGGGCTTTTTTCACTAGGCCGCAAGGAGACAAGATGTCACAGGCTTCATACAAGGACCTGTGACCCTGCTGCTCTGACTCCCTGGGCCTTCCCTCCCCGGGCCTCCCCTCATCCATTCCTGATAGCTCTGGGCCCCGATCCAGGGGAGAAGGAGGAAGCAGGAGGGGAAAGGTCTCATCTCTGGCTGCTTGTGATTTTCAAGTTAGACTAGTTGCCTTTGCTCGGTTTCCCGTAATGCTGGGAATTACGCAGGACGGCTGTGTAGGCTTGAATGGTTTGTGTGCTGGACCTCACAGAGGGGGAGGCGTGGGGTGAAAGCCAGCCATGTTGGGCACCGTTTGCTGGGCACAAAGGCACCATCTGCCAAGAGGCTGCGTCTACCCAGAGGGGACAACCTTTTCAAATTGTCACAGAAGCCCAGCATCAGTTCGCAGTGGGCGGGGACACATTGGCTTTGTAGGAGGCCAGTGTTGCAGCTCAGACCTCAGATGCCTGCAATCCAGAGTAGAGAAGGGAAGTGAGAAGCAAAACCCCACCCAACACACTGTCACAGAAACAGAAGCCTCTGAGACCTGTCTGGAGGTGCTGCCCAGCCTTGGGACTCCGGGGTTGCCCACCTCTGAGCCTCCGAGCCTCCACTTACCTCTCCACATACCCTTGCATAGGAGGCCCCACTCCAGCGGGACCCCCGGAGCCAAAAAGGGCCACTAACTATCAGGGCAGTTACTTCCCTCCTTACTTCTCCCTTCCCAATCCCCTCTGGATGGGCTCTGATTGCTGTGCCTCAAAGCAAGACTTCAGAAACTTCCACGGTCCCACTCTATTTAGGCTGGTGATTAGTGCACGTCACACACACACACACACACACACACACACACACACACACCCTCCAAGGCCAACAGCTGCTCCTTTCTTTCCCTGTATTTCCCTTTGGCTCCCTGCCATCTCCTGTCCCCCAGATCCCACCCCCAGACCTTTGCATAGACTGTGGCCTTCCCGGAACTCTTTCCTTATGCTTTCCCTTCCACCGTCTGTATGCTAACCTCCCTTCCGTGCTGCACAAAGCGCCTCCCCTCATGCAGGGCAGAGGGACAGCTGGCATCAGCTGGGCGATGGGCCAGGACAAGGAGCTCTGGGAATGCAGCTGGGTGCCTGGTGGGCCCTGGGGACTGGGGTTTGAAGAGTGCCACCGGCGTGCCCTCTGTGGGGCCCACTGCAGATGGCAGCCCCCTGTGAGGTGGGGGCTCCCCAGGGAGGGTTGATGGCCTTCTGTCTATGAGCAGGTTCCAGGTCCCCAGGAGGCTTGGGGGGGGGGGCCCTAGCTTCGAGAACCAAAAGTAGAGATGCTAAAGCTCATCAGGCCCCTCCCTCAGCCACTGCTGCTGTAGGATTCCCAGAAGACCACCAGCTCCTCAGCCGGTCAACACAAATTTATTGATATTGGGGACTGGAAGGTATCAAGTGTGAGTGAGTAAAACATGCACTGTCCCATACGGGAGCCACTGGCTGTGAGTGGCTACTATGCACTTGAAACATGGGTCATCCCAATTAAGATGTAGGGGCCGAAAATGTGAAATATACACCGGATCTTGAAGACTTGTAGAAAAAAAAAAAGAATGTAAGAATCTCATTAATGATCTTTATACCGATTACATAGTTGAAACAATAATATTATAGATCTATTGGGTTAAGTAAGTCTTTTCAGCTTTTTACCTTTTTTTTTTTTTTTAAAGATTTTATTTATTCATGAGAGACACACAGAGAGAGGCAGAGACCCAGGCAGAGGAAGAAGTAGGCTCCATGCAGGGAGCCCGATGGGGGACTCGATCCCGGGACCCCGAGATCACACCCTGGGCCCAAGGCAGACAGTCAGCTGCTGAGCCCCCCAGGGATCCCCACCTTTTTACTTCTGTATGTGGCTATGAAAATGTTAAAAGACGCGTTTGTGGCTCATAGTATATTTCTATTGGACACTGCGGTCGTGGGTGTAGAACATGTAAGGGAAGTCCTTGGATGGTTGTTCACACTGTGAAACAGGTAGTGGTTAGAAACTGGGTAGAGAAAACAGAGGCAGCCTCCCACACCAGCCCCACACGGGGCCCCGATGGCAGCTGGCGCCGAGCGCTGGCCCCGATGCTGGCCCTGCAGCGGGAGGGCACGGCTGGCGCAGCTGCTTCCTGTGCAGGCACGTCCTGGGGCAGAGCCTCTGCCACTGGGAGCAGCATCCTGGATGTGCAAGAGCAGGCTGCGTGAGGATGCAGGCCTGGCCCGGGGAGGAGGCTGACCGATCCTCTCCAGGGGGCCCTCGTTGCTGCTCAGGATGACTCTGCTGGGTCCCGCCCTCCTCAGGCCACCCTGGGTAGACACAGGCCATCAGGATGACTGTCAAGACTCACAGTGAATTATGCTGGACCCCTGTGTCTGCGTTTTGGGTGGGGAGTGGGGGGAGTTCCCAGTCAAGAAAGGGGGCACGGGAGAGAGCATGGTGCTCACCGCACCTGCTCCGGAGGCTCTGGAGCCTTCAGGAGGTGCTTCCCAGGGGGATCCCGATGGCTCTTCCATCCCAAGCTGAAGGCCGGTTCCCAGCAAATCTGCAGCCAGAGTGGAAGGCTCAGGACCTTTGAGAGCGAGAACTACAGATCCCTGCCCTCTCCATCTCCACCCCCCCCCCCCCCCCCCCCCAGCAGCTCTGGTCCAGCGGACCAGGCTTCCTCCCCTGCCTGCAAGGCCTCCACCTAGCCCGGGAGCACGCCGGGATTGCAGTAACCCTGGGCGGGTTGCCTCTTCCTGGAGCCACCGCCTCTGGGGTGGGGTCCCGGTCGGTGGAGGCGGCGTGCCCTCTGCAGGACTAACGGGCAAGTGCAGGTCCCCCAGGAAGGAGGAGGAAGTGGCTTACTGTAGAGATGCTACTTGGGGCTGTGGGAAGTCACAGGTCTCTGTCCTGTGGCTACTGCTCCTTGGGTTAAGGAATAAATGACAATGGGTGCACCTTGCTCCTGCGCTGTCCCCCCGACGGCCGTGGGTTCTGGGAACTGATGTTTGCTGGACCAAACGCATTTATAGATAGCGGCACTGTGATCCCCACGGTAGATACCTTTATTCCTAATTACAGAGAAAACGGCCTCAAAGAGGCTTACTGTCCAGGCTCACCCAGCTGCTCCGTGGAACCTGACTCTGGAGCCCAGGGACTAGAACATTCCCTCTGCACCGGCGGAGGGTGCCTGGGTGTGCCTTTGGGGCTGGAAGCAGAGCTGCGAGGATAGTCGGGCAGCCAGCTCTGGAGGCCTTCACTGAGGGGCCAAGATGAGGTGAGGGTGACGGAGCAGCGCGGAGGATGGGGCCGTGGGGCAGGAGCCAGTTCTGCGGGGACAGCTGTCACTGTCTCTCAAGCCCTGGTGGCCACGCACCCTTCCCCGACCCTCACCCCTCTGTCCCCACTCAAGGCAGCCTCGTTCCACTGCGGGTCACCTAGGCAGCGGCCACAGGGCTCTCTGAGACGGGGTCCCCGCTGCCCCAGGACAGGACAAACTCACCCACTCACCTGCTGGTCACACTTCCTCCTACTTCCCAGAGGAGAAACCTGAAGCCTCTGGGGGGGGCATGCTCACCCCGGTCCCTTGTACCCCGTCACCCTCCGAGTGGCACAGGGCTGTGTGGCTGAGCCTTTGCGCAGGAGAGAAGTTAGGAGGCAGCTGAGCTTCCCCTGGGTCTGTGCTTGGGGTGTCGCCCCCCACCCCAGAGCCAGACCTCGTACCTTCCCTGCCCACCTGCCTTTGTCAGGGTGTCCAGGTCATCCGGAGCGCCCACCTTTGCCAGCTCCCCTTCACCTCTCCACCCCCCAACTCCACCCCTGCCTCTGTGACTCGCACCGTGGCCCTCATCACTTGCCCCTGAGGTTCTTCCCCTCCCGCCCAGTCACTGTCCTGCTCCTCCTCAGGACGCCCACCACCCTCCCCTCCTCCTCTGCCATTGCCTCAGCTCTTACCATTTCCATCCTGCCCCTTCCACGGTCACTGTCCTGTTGCCTCCTCCATCCCCCACATCCCTGTCCCTCCCCGCTCCCCCCCAGAGCTCATGGCTGGCCTTGAACCTGGGCCTTGGGCAGGGAGCCAGTGTGAGGACAGCAGCCCCCTGCCTGGCCCACCGCCCACCGGCCCTGGACGGCTCAGAGCAAGCCATGGGCAAGCCAGGTGTCGGAACAATCGGCCCTCCCGACCCTTCCTCCGGGAGCTGCTGACAGGAGACAGCTCAGCCCTCCCGTCAGCCGTGCCTGTACCTAAAGAGACAGCTGCTGTCGGGTTGAAGGATCGAGGCCATGAATCCGGGGCTGCCCTTGTTTGCATAATGATCGCATACATTTGCATCTCATTTACACCCTGCTTCTGAGGCCTCACCGTGGGTGTTCGGGTGCCATTTGCATATCACGGCAGGTGAGGGTCGGGCCTCTGAGACGCAGGCACTTATTAATTCTCTAAAGAGATTCTTTTTTCTTTATTTTTTAAAGATTTTATCAATTTATTCATGAGAGGCAGAGAGAGAGAGAGAGGCAGAGACCCAGGCAGAGGGAGAAGCAGGCTCCACGCAGGGAGCTCGATTCCAGGTCTCTAGGATCGGACCCTGGGCCAAAGGCCGCCTTAAACCGCTGAGCCACCGGGGCTGCCTGAGAGATTCTTTTATGTGCTGGTGCAGGAAAGAAGTTGGAATGTTTAATTCTAGAGTCATTCAGCTGCAGGTGGGTGACGTGGGCCAGTCCAGCAAAGAGCCAGGGGGATAGGGGCGGCCTGAGGCTTCAGTGTGGCCCTGCGTGGGACAGTAGGGTTGGGCGCGGTTGGCTACAGGGACCCTGAAGACTTTGGCCCTCAGTATCCCTTCAGGAGACCCTGCACACCCACTCCTGTCCTCTCCTGGCCGTGATCCGTTTGCTGTGACACCTTGGGCAAGTCCCTTCCCATCCCTGAGTGGAAGGAGGGACTTAAACCACCAATCCCCCTCCAGCCAACACCTGCTCGAGCACCAGGATTCTCATTCCTGACTGCACCTCAGAATCTCCTGGGGAGCTTCTAAAAAATATCAGCATCCTGGCCGCACCCCCAGAGATTCTGATTTCATCAGTGGGGCTTGGGCCGGGGTTATTTTTAAATGCTCCCTAGTGAGTCTCAAGTGCAGCCAAGATTCAAAGCTATTGCTTGTGACTCTACCTTCCTACCCCACCCCCAGCCTCCCGCTGCCTCTTTGGACCCACAGCTCCCTCATTTCCAGCTCCTGCTGAGCTTTTCCCCCCATAGGCTCCCTAGCCCCAGACTCTGGGAAGACTGCGTGGCTCTCAGTGCTTTTGTTTGAGGTCTCGGAAAGAATTCCTTTGCCCTCCGGGGTGGTGTGGCTGATAGTCTGCTGGTGGCAAGACAGCTCTAGGCACTGACTGGATCTTGGCTCCAGTCGCCTTCCCTGGCAGGGGCTGGGCCGGAGAGGGGCCTGCAGGGGCTGGAGGTGGGTGGTGGGCCGTTCCCCTGCATCTCCCTCCACCCCTCCTCTCCCACACCCACCACATGGCTGGCTCATTCTAGCCGCCCAGGCTTTGCTGCTGCCACTTTGGGCCTGGCAGAGAGGCTGGGGGGCGGGGGGGCCCACCGGGGTCCTTACACTCGCTCCCCACTGCACACCGACGGCCTTATCACCGAAGAGCCCCGGCTCAGCCGCTGTCCTGGAAGGAGTGACCGTTGCGGCCTGAACTTGGTTTCAGAACAAGATGTGGTAATAAGCATGGCTCTGATTCGGCCTTTTCCAAACTTTTGGGGCAAGATAAGGGAAGTGGGAGAGAGCCTCCTGCACACTCCCCAGTAGTCTGGCCCCATTACCTCTCAGCTGCCCCCACCCCAAGGGCAGGGGTGGCCTGTGAGGTGGGGGGCCGGCCCTGCAGAGGAGCACACAGTAGACTCGGGTGTGTGCCGGGGCAGGTGGGGTAGAGTGAGGCCGTGAGCAGGCGGGGTGGTGGACCCCAGGAGCTGCCCCAGAACCACTACTATGGCATTAAGGGTGTGGGCTCCGGGGTCCGCCTGTCAGCATCCGAATCCTGCTACTGCTGGCTGCACACTCCAGCACCTCTGGTTCCGCACCAGGATAAAGAAGGCAGTGGTGGTGTCTGTCTTTTAGGCTTGGGACATCGCACTCAGGGAGCCAGGGCAGCTGGGGTACTGTGAGGCCCAGGGCCACAGCGCCTGCCCCGGTCCCTTGTCTCACCTGGAGCTCCTGACCTCTCCTCATCCTCACAGTCCTCCCCCCCCCCCCCCCCCCCCGGGGCTTCAAATTCCTCAGTGGTTGGTGGGAAGGTGGGATTGGGGAAGGTGGGCTGCCTTGTCCTTTGGGGCGGTGGCTACAACTCCAGATCCTGGGGCCAGGCTTCCTCGAGGCTTCTCGGGGGGGTTCTGGCTATGGTAGCTGAGGCAGCGGTTCAGGCCCCAGCACCGAGGACCTCTGGATTTGCAGCCCCCGGCCTGCTTCCTCCCAGAGGGAAGAGTGTCAGAGGATGGGTCAAGCCACCTACCCCCCAGCAGGTCCAGAACCCAGCAGCTGGTCCATGGGGGGTGGGGATGAGGAGATGGGAGTGGGGATGGGAGGGTGGGGGGTGGAGGAGGAGAGCTGGCAGGACTTGGTGGTATTGAAGTGTGTGTCGGGGGTGGCTAGGGCAGTCAGGCTGGACCAGGAGATAGCTCCTTTGGTCTAAATGGATCCGAACATCCTTTTTCTGAAAGGCAGACAAAAAGAAGACGTTTCTAAGCCAAACACGCACATCCCAATCCGGTTAAAAAGCAAAATCACCAGAAGCCGCAGTGTGAGTGTATGACTGTGTATGTGTGTCTGGGGGGGCTGTGGTCTGGGAAACACCGGGAGCAGCAGCAGCCTTGAGGGTCAGTCGCTGTCATGTTCGACCCACACCGCTGGCTCTGATGGTCCTTGACGTGACAACCTTTAGTCAGCCGAGGAGAAACCTCACATCCCCTCCAATTTCACTGCCTCCCCCAGTTTGCTAAAACTTGTCTTTTCCCTTCTTTTATTTCTTTCTCGCTGGCTTCCCTCCTGTCTTGTCCTCTTAGAGGCCAGTGCTCCAGCCTCCAGTCTGGTCAGTGGGGTTGGGTCCTGCGTGCTGGAGGCCCCTTCCGTTAGCCAGATCCTTCCTCCTGCAGGAAGGAGCCGCCCTTCCTCCTCAGTGGACAGAGGTCTGGAGCCACAGCCCAGGCCGAGGCCCTGCTGGCCAGCTTGGGTTTCTGAGCCTGATGCACAGGCTCTGGGGCCCAGAGAACTCGGATCTTTACATGTGCTGGCTTTGTAAAGCTCTTAGTGGGTCGAGAGCCATTATCCTGGCTCCAGGAACAAAGAGTGGGCTTGGGGTCACTGCAGGTAGCCAGAGAGGGGATAGGGAACACTTCTGGGGGAGAGGCTTAGAACAAGGATGAAAGGAGGCGAGGGGGTGGTGAGGTCGTGGAAGAAACACAGCCACTCAGGCTTCCATTTCAAGCTTAGGACCAGGTGTTGGAGAGCTTGGACAGGGCCTGGGGGCTTCAAATTTCTTTATCCCTATGCTCATGGTCACGATGATTTATTTAAAAATATTATATTTAGGTCTTGCTCAGTGGAAGTGTGTTAAGTACCAGTTTTTCTAGAATAAATTTATCCCTGTTTTCATCTCCACCATGATTCATTGCCATCACCACCAACACCCAACAGAGATGGCCATTGTACACAGTAAGTTTTTGCTAACTGAATGAAAGTCCTCACCACCACCACCGCCATCGACAGCTACGTCTCCACCACTGCCAGAATCGATGTTACATCTCTGCCGTCAGTGCCACCACTGACATCACCACGACCACCACTTCTACCATCACCAATGACAACACATCTCTGCCACCATCTGTACCACACCACGGCACCAAGAACATCACTGACAACCACCAATCCCACTGATGTCTCCATCATCATCACCAGAGCTTACACTGCCACCTTTGCCACCAACACTGCACCATTACTAATATCCCCATTAGTACCACCACCATCATCTGACATCACCACCTTGACCCCTGACAACACTGCCATCATGACATCACCACCACCACCACCACCACTACCACCACCACCACCACCACTAATCTTATCTTCTCCCATAGGACCACGTTCCTTTCCTTCAGGGCACAAAAAGGAAATTTGCAATTATACATTCTTTAAGGTGATTATCTGGTCCCCACTCAACTCTGTGCGACTTGGAAACAGGGATTGTGTCTCTCTTTACCCCACTCTTGTCTCAGTGCCTGGACAGTGGGCAGCTCGCAGGAAAGATTCAATAAACGATGTGTTGGATTAACAGATTATTTAGACCAGCTCAGTCTCTACACTAAAGGGAACCTAGCCTCTAGCATTTCAAAGCTTCCCATAGTTCTATCTCTGGACTGGACCTTACTAGAAAAATATAACACTGGGTGATAAAGTGATAAATGAAATGAGGAGAAGCCTCAGCCGGCTTTGATACACACAGCAGCTCCGTGGGAAGATCCTAATCCACACTCCACTGGCCAAGGGTGCTGCTCACGAGCTGCAAGAAGTCTGCTCTTCTAAGATCTTTATTCCCATCACTATGTCGCCTGACATATCACCTGACATTTATCCGAACCTGGATCAATTCAGAGTCAGGATTTAATCCAGTTCATGTTCAAGACCAATTGAGGTGTTAAACATGCCCCCAGTAGGTAGGCAAGAGGTTCTCTGGAGGTGGCATAGGGAATGTTGTGAGGTTTGAGGGGCCTGGGGAAGACCACAGGGAGGAGGGCTTGGACAGGGCCTGGGGTCCCCAGGGCTCCCCACCCAAACTTCGGACACTGGGCACCTGAGAAAGATTATATAACAGTGGTTTATTTGTTTTTATTATTATTGTTATATTTATTTGATTTTTATTTTTTTGTTATTTTTAAAAGATTTATTCATGAGAGACAGAGAGAGAGAGGCAGAGACATAAGCAGAGGTGCTTATGCCCAGGTGCCCCTGTGTAACAGCGGTTTTAAAAGCATGATTTTATTTATTTATTTTTTAAAGATTTTATTTATTGGGACGTCTGGGTGGCTCAGCGGTTGAGTGTCTGCCTTCGGCTCAGGTCGTGATCCTGGGTCCTGGGATCCAGTCTTGCATCAGGCTCCCTGCATGGAGCCCACTTCTCCCTCTGCCTGTGTCTCTGCCTTTCACTCTGTCTTTCATGAATTAATAAATAATATCTTTAAAAAAAGATATTATTTATTTATTTTGAGAGTGACAAAGAGAGAGCATGAGAGAGGAAGAAGCAGACTCCTCACTGGGCAGAGAGACTGATGCAGGGCTAGATCCCAGGACTCTGAGATCACGACCTGAACTGAAGGCAGATGTTTAACCGACTGAGCCACCCAGGTGCCTCAAAAGCACATGGTTTTAAAAAAAGGTTCGAAAATCACTGTTCTAAAAAGTGAGTACTTGAATTATTTAGTTTTGGAATAGATATCTGGCATTGCATATATGTCTCAACCAACAATCGTAGGCCAACTGATGCTACCAGGTCAAAGGATGCATTAGGAAGAGCCCACCTGGGACGCCTGGGGGGCTCAAGGGTTGAGCATCTGCCTTTGGCTCAGGGCGTG
The DNA here is from genome assembly GCF_048418805.1 of Vulpes vulpes. Classification (NCBI taxonomy): domain Eukaryota; kingdom Metazoa; phylum Chordata; class Mammalia; order Carnivora; family Canidae; genus Vulpes; species Vulpes vulpes. The sequence continues at coordinate 1,413,691 of NW_027325803.1, forward strand.
ATCCCGGCGTTCTGGGATTGAGTCCCACATTGAGTTCCTGCATGGAGCCAGCTTCTCCCTCTGTCTCTCTCTCTCTGTGTCCCTCATGAATAAGTAAATAAAATCTTAAAAAAAAAAAAAAAAAGGAAGAGTCCATCTGATGTTTCTATGGACTCTTCCCAAGGCCACAGCTGGTGCACCAAGCTATGTCTTTGACTCTGGATCTTTGGTAAAATGAAAGCATCGTTTTGTTCTTAGAGAACTTATTTCATCCAGGAACATTTATTTATTTATTTATTTACTTATAGTTTTATTGTTATTTTTTAAATTTACTTGAGAGAAAGAAAGCACAAGCATGGGGAGAGATGGAGGGAGAAGCAGACCCCCCACTAAGCAGGGAGCCTGATGCAGGGCTCCATCCCAGGACCCCAAGATTATGAGCTGAGCCAAGGACAGACGCTTAACTGACTGAGCCACCCAGGCACCCCTGTAGGAACCCTTATTTAGCCTAAGGGCCAGGGCCACAGCCAAACGAGTGAACCCCTCGTGCCCGTCTGTCCCCACCTCTGAGAAGCTGTAGCCACAGGACAGGTACGCATGTGGGTGTGCACTTGCAGAGCAGCTAGGGGGGCATCTGGCCAGCCCCAGCCCCTCTGAGGGCTCAGCCCCTCTTGCCAACCCTAGCGCCCATCCTCAGGGCACCCCTCAGGGCATGAGCAGGCTGGAGGGGGCTTGGGACTGTGGCCGGGATGGAGAGGGCGCGCCTCGGCCCGGGGGCTGCTGAACTGCCTGGGCCTGGGCAGGGAGAGGACAGGTGGCCGGGGGACAGTGGCGGGGGGACAGGTGGTGGGGGAACAGGTGGCGGGGGGACAGGCGGCGTTCTCCGGGGAGGCCGAGTAAGGCTGAAGTGGAGGCTTCGTCCGAGGTGCCCTTCCTCGGACCTGGGAGCGTGACGGTGGGGCTCAGAGCCAGGAGGGGGTGGCCGCGAGCCTGGCACCCGGGCTGCCACCTGCGCAGACCCCTGGCCAGGCCCCGCAGCCCCCCCGGCCGGGCGATCACAGTGTTGGGGGCCGGGCCGAGCCAGAGCCGCGTGGGGCCTCCTGCTCGGGGCCTGCTGGGGCCGAGCCTGTCAGACACATCGGCTTTGGTTCCGAGGCAGCAGGGAGGCTCTCCGGTGGTTTCCGTCCGATGCTGGGGCCGCGTGGGGCGGCCGCAGCCTGGGCAAGCCGCCGAGGGGGGGCCTCCCGGGTGCCCGCCCTCTGCCCCCAGCGGGCCTCCCTTGGCCGGACGCCCCTCCCGCGCTCACACGTCCCCGGAGACACCCCGGAGACACCGGGCCGCACACTGGGACTGCAGAGGCCGCGTCTCGGGTCGTTGTATTCCCTGCGCCCTCACCCCAACGCCCCCTTGGACCTCGGGGCTGAAGCCCCCCTCTGGCAGGTGGCCCGAGGCCCCTGTCGTGCGAGTCCTCAGAGAAAGAAGTCCTTCAGGGGCTGAGGAACCTGGGAAGAGGAAGGCTCCGGCAGGGTGAGGTGGCCCACCGTCGGTCTGTGGCCCGCACTGTCCAGCCAGTGACATTGTCCTGAGCCCTGGGCGCCCAGCCCTGCGCCCCGTCTGCTGGGATGGACACAGGGACCCTGGGCCGCGGTGTCGGGCAGCGCAGTCCCCTTGGGGAGGCAGGAGGTGACCCCGCGAGCTGGTGGCAGAGAGCGGGGCCCTCGCCGTGCCTCTGAGGCCCAGTGTGCCTGCCCTGTGCCAGGCCGGCCTGGGAAAGTCAGGGAAGGACGAGGAGGGGGAGGAAGACAAGTGTTCAGGGCAACGTACCTCCTTCTGGATGAGCTCAGCGTAAACCAAGCAGGCAGCCGAGATCAGCACGTCAGCGTCAAGGTCGATGAGGCTGTTGCAGGCCTGCGCGGGAAGAGGAGCCCGGAGGAAGCAGGCCTCGGGCACAGGTGGCTGCCTGCTGCTTCCAGGGCACGTGGCCGCTGCTCAGGACAGCCGCCTGGGCCCCCGATCCCTCCCCAACCAGCCGGGCCGCCCCGAGATCTCACCACTGGAACGTGGTGTTTGGGGGCAGACAGAGAGTGCTGTTCTCCTGCCTGGTTCTAGGGAGGACCCGGGTTCCACTGACGGCGTCAGGAGCTTCTAAGGGGGACTCGTTTTATAATTGGGCTGCCCCCCTAGACTTTTTTTTTTTAACCTAGACTTCAGCTGCTTTTTAGAAATGTCAGAAACCTCTTGGTGTTTTCCCACAGGGGACCCTAGGGCCAAGGGATTCACAGTGAGGCCCTAGAGCAAGGCCTCAGTTTCTCCCTCTGCCACATAGGAGTGCGGCTGATGCATCCGGCTGGCTGTGGGCTCAGATGAGCTGGTCTGTATAAGCACCATCACAGCGCTCAGGGCATCAGTCCCGCCAGGGGGGAGGGCTGGCCCGGCCCGAGCTGCTCTCACCAGGAGGATGTCATTGCTGGTCATGCTCTCCTGCAGCACCTGCTCCCGCACCATCTGCAGCATGCTGTAGGCCACCAGCACCTGGAAGTTCCTGCACGGCTTCCCTGTCAGCAGAACCTGCCCGCGGCCATGAGTCTCCGTCGGGGCCTCCGGCCTGAGCCTGCCTCCCCCTTAGACTGGTGAGCCAGCTACCCGCTGACCACATGCCCGCCTGCGGGCACCGCCCCCGGGCCTCCCTGCTGGCTCGCTCATTTATTCAGGCAAGTGCTACGTGGGGTCCCAGGCCATTGTGCCAGCTACTGGGGAACTCAGAGAAATAGGCTTCAGGGAATTCCTTAGCTAGACAGGGAAGGAAGAGGAGGAGAGAATGAGTGAGGGGAGGAGGGAAAGAGAAAGGGAGAGAGGGAGAGAGGGTGGCCTGGTGACTATATGGGTGGAGATTTGGCAAAGCAACGGTTGGTAAGTCAACAATTCAGGGGTGTCACCAAGGGTCTGAGGGGTGGCCAGGGACTTGGGCATGGAAACCAGCAGGCCCTGAGGGAGGGGTAAGGCGGGTAGGGGTTGACTTGTGGAGCACTGAATGCCAGGCTGAGTGTCGGGCTGGGCGGAGCAGGAGTGAGCAGTGGGGCTCTTCCCAGGGAGGTCCATCTGCTGATGGCCAAGGGCTCTGGATCAAAGAACTGCACCTCTGACCTGCCCTGGAGGGCCTCTCCTTCTCCAGGAGGGAGGGCTCAGCAGGGAGCCAGCACTCCAATGGAGGGGAGGGCAGGGGAAGGGGTCTCTGGGCCAAGTGAACAAAGGGAGGTCTGGCTGGGCAGGGTGGCAGGAAGGTGGGCCAGGCTTCCACCCACATTGGCCTGGAGGCCCCTCCTTCTGCCCTCACTGCCCCGCAGAAGGTCCTGGTGGGACTGGATGAACAAATGGATGCGCTGATGCTCTAGCCGCCTTCAATAAGGCAGGGGCAGGTGCTGGCCTGATAAACCTCAACCTGCTGAAGGAGGGGTGGGGCCTAGCCCTCCTGTCCAAAGAGGACTCACCTCCCAGAGCCTCCAGACATCGTCGAAGGACTTGAAGGCACGCTGGAAGCAGAGACAGAACCAGGGGAAGAGGGACTGCACAGTCCCCGCACCCTTCCCTCCTGTGGAGAGAGCAGTGGGGTGTCAGCCTGGAAGCTGAGGTCAGGGGAAACGGGAATGGCACACGATAGAGCAAGAGCACACAGACAGGCCCAACGGCAGGGCACGCAGACACGGGGAAGTCCAAGATGCCTGGCTCTCACTTTCCATCTTCAGAGAATGTTTGGGGTGATTTTTTTCTTTAATTTTTATTTATTTATTTATGAGAGACACACACACACAGAGGCAGAGACATAGGCAGAAGGAGAAGCAGGCTTCCCGCGGGGAGCCCGATGCAGGACTCAATCCCGGAACCCTGGGATCAAGCCCTGAGCTGAAGGTTGAGGGACACTCAACCACTGAGCCACCCAGGTGCCCCTGGGGTGAATTTTCAACTGTCCAGAGGCCAACCCCATCTAGATGAACCCTCCTCCCAGGGCCTGGAGAGAAGACCAAAGCACCCTGGTCCCATGACCGGGCACTGCTGCCTGGGGCTGGGTCCCTGGCCCTTCTCAGGCCTGCCTGTCGGGGGAGATGTACGCTTGCAGGAGGCTGGTGGGGGTGGCCCACTCACGTAGGTGCTCAGCAAAAATGGGGTCCAGGAAGTTGATCAGGGTGTTGAGCTTGTCTAGGTTCTTGCCTACTCCGATGTTGATGACACAGCTGTGCTCCTGAGGAAGATGGATGGGAGGGAGGGCCACCAAGTCTTTCCCTGCTTGAGGGCCGGCCTGCCTCACCAGCTGCTCGGCTCCAGGCTGGGCTCATGTCTCCACGTGAGCCTGGGTGTCCGCTTGTGTGTCATCTGTCTGTGTGGGTGTGTTCTTTGTATATACGTGTATGACCTGTGTGTGTGTGGTGGGGACCCAGAGAGGTCTCAGGTGTGCCTCGTGATGCACCGGGCCCAGTTCCACATCTGCACATGCTCAGTGGGTCAGAACCAAGCGGGACAAGGAAAGAGCAGTGAACACCTTGTTGCAGGGACGGAGGAAGGGGTGAGGGCAGATTCTGGACAGCTTCCCACAGAGCACGGGGGTTCCAGGGAGGAGCAACCCCAAAAGCCCTCGACCGGATCCCTGGGGGTGCGTCTGGGGGAGCCCGAGTCCCCCCCGGGTGCCTGGAGTGCAGGTCACATGAAGGCAGCAGTGAGAGACAAGGCCAAAGATCCACCTTGAATGCCTGGCCAGGGTTATTGGATTTTATTCTGGAGGCGATGGGGAGCCTTGGAGGATCTGTGGGAGCAGAGCCATGCTTGGGGAGGGGAATGCCCGGAGAGGGAGCCATCACTGGGACTGGCTGGTTACATACACTCTTCCAAAGTTTGGTGAGAGATGGACCCAGAGCACCCTTCCAGCCCCCTCCTCAACTCCAATGCCTGCAACACACACAGCGCCCCCACCCTGATCCCCCCAAAACCTTCTCCGGGCTCCTCTGGGACCCAGAGGGTCGTTTCAGGGCTGGAGGAAAGAGCTGGCCCTGCCATTGCCTGTCTAACCTCCAGGAGCCTGGGGAGTGCAGGGAGGTGGCTCCTGAGCTCGGGCCCTGCCCTCACCGTTTTCTGCAGGAAGAACTGGAAAAGCCAGAAGGTCTCGTGGTCATATTCCACCATCAGCTGGAAAAGCATCACCATCTCGTGGAAGCCCTGCTGGTACTCTGGGGTGGAGAGGGGCAGGGAGGAGGGGTGAGCCGGGGCTTGGGCTGGGAAGGGATTCCAGGAAGGGATGGGAGGAGGCGGCTGAGGAGAGGCTCAGCCCTGTGGCCCACCTGCCTGGGTATTGCAGACGTAACTCAGGAGCAGGATTTTCTCCAGTCGCTTCTTGTCGATCAGGACATTGCCTAGTGGGTCTTTGTCGTAGAGTTTCTGAATGTCATATGCTAGGTTGAGGACAACAGACAGGTAGGTGGCACCAGATGGCCTCCAGCAGAGGGGGCATGAATGGGTTTATTCACCAAGAGGCAGGACACAGGGCCCCCTGCGGAGGCGGCTGTGAAACCACAGGGGCCCACGAGGCTCTGCCCATCAAGTCCCCATACCCTGAGCTGCCTGGCTTTGTCCCCACCTCCAAATCTTTGACTAGGCCATTCTCTAGGAACCGGGGAAGCCATCCGCCCCGGGTGTGACTGAGGGGTGGGCAGGCACTGCCCCTGCCAGCCCTGCCCACCCACCTCTGCTCACCGATGGTAGTCCGAGTCTCCATGAAGTTCCGGTGCAGGTTTTCCAGAAGGGGCTGAATCTTTTCATACATCTCGCATAAGGCCTCATAGTTCTTCCTGTGGGGACAGAGCTGAGGCTAGAGGACGCAGCCTTCTCCGGGCCAGTCACGGGCGGTCTGAGCAGTGCTCTCTGCTGGGCTGCGCCCCATCCCCGGGCTGCTCCCTTCAACTCCGCCTGCACCAGCCCTAACCACGCTCCCCTCAACTCCGCCTGCACCAGCCCTAACCATGCTCCGTCCCGATGTGCCCCTGGAGGGAGGACTGGGTGAGGCGGGTCTAGTGTCCGTCATTAGAAGGTGCTTGGGTGCGGTAGGAGGCTGCATGGTGACCCTTCAAAAGATACACCCATGCCTTAACCACTGAATCCTGTGAACGTGAACTTATTTGAAAAAGGGCCTTTGCAGATGTAATTAAGGATCTCAAGATGAGATCCATCTAGATTATCTGGGTGGACCCTGAATCCAATGACAAGTGTCCTTCTAAGGACACACAGGGACACACAGAGGAGAGACAGAGGGAAGAGGAGCGGGCCATGTGACCACGGTGGCAGAGATCAGAGGACCCAGAGCCACCAGGACCTCAGAGGCATGGGGGGACTCTTCCCTAGAGCCTTCAGGGAGTGTGGCACTGCTGGCACCTTGCTTTGGGGCTGCTGGCCGCCAGAACCAGGAGAGTAAATTTCTGTTGTTGCATAACCCTGGTTTGGGGTTCCCGTTACAGCAGCCTTGGGGAGCTAACATGGGCTCTCGAGCTGTCTAGGGGGCCCTCAATTCCCCTACTGCCCTGGATTATTATTCTCCACTGGCCCTTTGTGTATGAATCTTCACCTCAAATGGGCTGTGTAGACCCTAGAGAAGGATGGGATGGGGAAGAGGAGTTGCTGGAATGAAGCCCATGATGGGCAGTCTGTGGGCTGCTAAATGGAGCTGGGCGGGAAGGTGCTGGAACACCTCCTGTTTGGGCCATGGGTCAGGAGCACATGAGGCTTTGTCTATAAGAATAAGAAATCCATTTTGGGGAAGAAGACTGAACTTGTCAGACTAGGGTGAGTACTCCCTCCCGCCTGCACTGCCACCCACCCTCCCGCGACAGGATCTGGAATGTTCCACCTCCTTGTGCTGTCCACGGTGAGCCTCTCATCCTGGGAGCTCTGCCATGAGTAGTAGCCAGTGAGGAACTTCCAGGCTTCTGTCCTCACGAAGGGGTGCAGACCCTGGGGTGGGGGTGAGAGGTGAGAGGTCATGGGCCCTCCAAATGCCTGCCAAGAGGACATCTCCAAACGCCGTGACTGCCCCTTGCCCACCCATGCCCTCCAGTGCCAGGGCAAGGCCTTGGGAACCATACCCTCTCCAGGATGTTCACGCAAATGAAGTCTCGTGACTTGGCCAACAGACCGTTCTCATCAAAGAAGCCATCCCATTCTGTCTTGTCAATGGGTGGTTTTCTCTTCACCTGGCAAGGACAATCACTTGAGCCCTCTGTTAAGAACCTTTGACTCTTCTTTTGAGGGTGATTTTGTTCCATGCTATACTCTGGATTTTGCAATATAAATCAAGTTCCCCACCTCTGACTCACTTCTAGAAATCTATCCTGAAGAAATCACTGCAAAGTTATAGAAAAACGCTGAATGCACAGTAATTTTCATTGCGCATTACTTACCAAAATGAGAACTGCCCGGGCTCGAAGCATTATGCAATAAGGGAAGAGTTAAGTAAACTATAATTTATATGCTCAATGGGATATTGTGAGGCATAAAAAATGATGCTTACAGGAAATGAATAATCACCTGGAAAAATTAAAATGTTAACAGAAAAAAAGCAAAATACAAAATTATACATTCAGTATCTAGCCTCTAGCCTCTCTATGTGCTATACTCCTGTATGTCTGTTACATATTATGAGAACTACACCTTCTATACTCTGATGCGTACTGAATTAACCACTATAAAAACTCTGTTATAAAAAAATAAATAAAAAATAAAATAAAATAAAATAAGATTTAAAAAATGTCAAAAGCAAGAGTGGGGCAGCCCGGGTGGTTCCACGGTTTAGCGTTTGCCTTCAGCCCAGGGTGTGATCCTGGAGTCCCAGGATCAAGTCCCGCATCGGGCTCCCTGCATGGAGCCTGCTTCTCGCTCTGCCTCTCTCTCTTTGTGTCTCTTATGAATAAATAAATAAAATCTTTTTTCTTTAAAAAGCAAGAGTTATTATCTTTGAAAAATAGGAATCGACATAATCTTTTCCTTTTTCTTGTGTTTTCAAAATTTTCTGTAATAATGTCTACTGTTTTGAGAGTGGAAAAATACAAAATAAGCACTAATTAAACATACTCATGAGCTCCCCTCAGCCTTTCCTGGAAGAGTAAAACAGTTCATCCTAAGAAATGGTTTCTGGTTTACATAAGAGAGGTGTGTGAGTGTGTGTGTGGGATGAGAGGAGGTAAGTGCACTGCGTGCAAAGTAATTAAAAATGCTCAAATGAAAAAAAAAAGGCTCACAAGACAGTAACCAGGAGGTAAGAGCTCCTGTCAGAATGGGGGAAGCTTCCTAGAGGAATCTGCCAATGGAGAGAAGCAGATCTTGAAATGCCACATTGCAGACATGAGGATGTGCGGATGGACAGAGCTTGGCAGGTGACTAGACACGTCTGCTATGTACACTCCCAACTCCCCATTGTTATAAACCTGAATGTGCACATGTGTGACTCAGACTGAATTTGCATCCGAGTCACCTGAGAATCTTCTTAAAATGCAGATTCTGACTCAGAGGGCCTGGGGTGGGGCCCAAGATGATGCATTTCTAACAAGCTCCCAGGGGATCCCTGGGTGGCACAGCGGTTTGGCGCCTGCCTTTGGCCCAGGGCGCGATCCTGGAGACTCGGGATCGAGTCCCACGTCGGGCTCCTGGTGCATGGAGCCTGCTTCTTCCTCTGCCTATGTCTCTGCCTCTCTCTCTCTCTCTGTGACTATCATAAAAAAAAAATTAAAAAAAATTAAAAAAAAAATCTAACAAGCTCCCAGGTGATAACTGATGCTGTGTCCACTGACCATGAGAGAGGAGAACTATTACAAGTTGCTTTAGCACTGAAAGTCAAAAAATATGAGCCCACAGGCCCAGATTTGGGGTAATTGCCACTAACTCCACATTTTATAGGGATGGATTGATCCGCATAGTAACTCATACATGCTCTATCTTCTAAACTGAAATAGGCCACAGGGGCCCAAGGAGATACTAAAAAAAATAAAAATAAAAAAATAAAAAATATTCTACCCTCATTGTTGGCCCAACCTTGGGAAGCAGGCGGGATCTGTCCTGATGCCATGCCCCAATTGCACAGGCACTGTCGTCTGAGTGAGCAGAGACAGGCTTCCATCCCTCAGATGGCCATCATGTTCCCCCAGCCTATATCCAGACTGCAACACTCCGCCTGCCCTGTGGCGGGAAGTAGGAGAGAACAGGCAAAGTTGGGCTGTGTCCTGGGGTCCTTAATTATGAAAGGGGATACATGAACTTTGGCAATGCATTTCCATATAAATCTTAGTCAATTTATCCATTTATTTTTTTTTATCCATTTCTACAGTAGAGACAGCTGTGATTTTGATGGGGATTGTGTTGAATTTATAGGTCAGTTTGGGGAGAATTGATAACAATATTGAGTTTTCTGGCCCATGGTATATTTCTCCATCTATTTAGGTCTTCTTTAATTTCTCTCAGCATTGTTTTGTAGGTATACAGGCTATTCATATATTTTGTCAGATTTATCCCTAAATATTTTGGTTTGAGAGGATGTTATTGTATAAGGTGTTATTTTTAAATTTCCAACGTCCAATTGTTCATTGCTAGTATAATAGAAATACAACAGATTTTTATGTGTTGGTCTTGTATCTTGCACCCTTGTTAACCTCATGTATTAGTCCTAGTAGCTTTTGTGGACTCCATGGGATTTATTATAGAGGCCAACACTAGCAAACTACAACCCATGGGCCAAATCTAGTATGCAACCTGTTTTTGCTTTTTTTTTTTTTTTAAAGATTTTATTTATTTATTAATGAGAGACAGAGAGAGAGAGAGAGAGAGAGGCAGAGACACAGGCATACCCTGGGCTGAAGGCAGTGCTAAACCGCTAAGCTACCCAGGCTGCCCTGTTTGCTTTTTTTTTTTTAAATAAAGTTTTATTGGCACACAGCCGTGTGCATTCATGTCTATGGCTGTTTTCATGCTAAAATAGCAGAGTTAAGTAGTTGCAACAGAGATATGTGGCACACAAAGATTAAAATAGTATCTGTACCTCTGCAGAAAAAGTTTACCAGCCTTGACATAGGTGACCATGTTGTCTGCGAATAAAGGCAGATTAAATTCTTCCTTTCAGTCTGGATGCCTTTTATTTACTGATTGATTTTTTTGTTTTGTTTTATGTTCTCACTGGAACCTCCAGTGCAATGGTGAATAAATGTGGTGAGAGCAGACATCTTTGCTTTGTTCCCTACCTTAGAGGTAAAGCATTCAGGCTTTCATGATTCAGTGTGATATTAACTGCAAGCTTTTTGTAGCTGCCCTTTATCAGGTTGAGGAAGCTCTCTTACATTCCTAGTTTGCTTAGAGTTTTTTTTTTTTTTTTTTTTTTTTTTTGCTTTTTTTTTGCTTAGAGTTTTTATCAGGAATGGCTATTGGATTTTTTCAAATGATACTCTTCATCTGTTGAAATGATCATATGGTTTTTCATTTCTTAGTTTGTTAATATAGTAAATTATATTGCATGATTTTGAATGTCAAAACAGCCTTTGCATTCCTTGGATAAACCCACTGGTATAGGTTATCCTTTTTATACATTTTTGGATACTATATGCTAAATTTTATTTAGGATCTTTGCATCAATGTTTGTGCAAGATATTGGTCTATAATTTTCTTTTCTTGTAATGTCTTTGATTTTGGTATCAAGGTAATGTTGGCTTCATAGAATGAACAGGGATGTATTCCCAGGGATGTAAATACCCTTTAAAACTTTTTAGAAAAAAAAACTTTTTAGAATAGTTTGTATAGAATTGGTATTATTTCTTTCTTCAATATTTGGTATAACTAACCAGTTAAGCCATAGGCCTTGAGTGTTTTTTTATAGGAAGATTTTAACTACAAATTTAATTTTTTTTTTTAGTAGTTTGAAGGACAGAGTCAGAATACATTTTTTTTTTACTTTAAAAATTAGATGGGCGGGGGGATGGGGTGACTGGGTGACAGGCACTGAGCAGGGCACTTGATGGGATGAGCACTGGGTGTTATGCTATATGTTGGCAAATCGAACTCCAATAAAAAATATACAAAAAAAATTAGAGATTTATAGGAACAGGGCTTTTTCCTTCTAATTCACTTAAAATTTTTTTAAAAGATTTTATTTATTTATTCATGATAGACACACACACAGAGAGAGGCAAAGACATAGGCAGAGGGAGAAGCAGGCTCTCTGTGGGGAGCCTGATGTGGGACTTGATCCCAGGACCCCAGGATCATGACCCAAGCCACAGGTAGATGCTCAACCACTGAGCCACTGTGGTACCCCTAATTCACTTTAAAAAGTAAAAGAAAATAATACAGGAAACAACAAGGAATTCATAAAAGCATAAAGTATAAAAAAATGATAGTCAAATCAATTATGAAAATAAATGAACTAAATTATCTGATTGGTTGTAAAGAGTTACAAACATTGATGATGGCCCAGGCACTGTCATAAGCATTTTATATTTATCATTTAATTTTTGCAACCTCCTATGAGGTAGGTATAGTTATTACACTGTTTTACTAATCAGAGAACTGAGGCTGGAGGAGGATTATTTAGAGCTGAGATTTGAACCCAGGTGCAAGAACCAAGAGTGTTTAACCCTAATTCCATGCTACCAGGGAGAGTAAAAAGCAAGGATTTTCGGCTTGAATAAAAAATATACATCTGATACAAGCTGTTAACAAAAAGTATACCTTAAAATCTAATGGCATAGGAAGATTAAAAAATAAATGATAAACAAAGATATGAAAAGAGGGTCAACCACAATGAAAGGATGGCAAAGTAATTAATATGCACAGAAACCAAGATAAAAGATAAAACTTCAACACAATAAGGCAGGGATCATTGGAAACATCACAAGAAGGCATTTGCTACGTGCTCGGTGGATTCATATTATTACTAAACCTCTGTCTGCAACAATTGCCCATCTGCCTAACTTTGCTGTGGCTGAATTTGCTTACAAAAAGTCATGACTTCTCCTTCCAGGAAACTCAATTTCTCTATGTCCACCACTTCTGTGGGCAAACCTAAGCAAACTACAGGCCAACCACAAGAACATCTCCAAGGACAAGCACAAAAAGCCTTATTGACCTGGGAATATTTATTTATTTATTTATTTATTTATTTATTTATTTATTCATTCATTTAAGATTTTATTATTTATTCCTGAGAGACACACAGAGAGAGGCAGAGACATAGACAGAGGGAGAAACAGGACTCGATCCCACGACCCCGGGATATGACTTGAGCCAAAGGCAGATGCTCAACCACTGAGCCACCCAGGCGTCCCTGACCTGGGAATATTTAAACACAGAAGTCCTCTCCTTCTCTTCTCCGGTACATTCACACCACCTGTCTATGCCAGAAATCATAGAATCTATATCTGGGGTCCTTTGAAGTAATAGCGTCCACTCAATGGTCTCTCAAATCCATCTTCATCCTCCCATATTCCCCTATTCTTTCCTCCACTAACTTATTAGCACCCTGTGCCACCATCTGGGTCAATGATCTAGTGATTCAGGATGAGGTGATATGTAGTCCATGAGGTGCTCGATACCCAGCTCTGCAGTAGCTTTTTTTCTAGCCTCTTAGGAAGAGTACTGCTGGGTAGAGCAGTTGTGAAAGTCTCCCACATTTAAGGTGCACTTAAATAGGTTAAAGCTCTCCACCAGCAAACCGTGGCCATGTTTCCTCTAGAGAAGGGGCCCAGAAGTAGGAGTCCTAAGTGGCTCAGTTTCTCTAACATCTTCCTGCTACCAGAGGGCTTAGCTGCAGGCACATATCTCCCCGCCCTCCTCCTATGCTGCATCATTGGGGTAAGGATTTTCTTTAGTGTTTTTAGTAAAATAGGAGAGATACCAGAGGATAAGGCAAGCCTTTCAGGAGGGTTTTTGATGCCATGCTGCTCTGAATTCTTATAGCCACAGAGCCTCCAGTAGGCCTAGGAAGGGTTCCTGGCTGCTTATGGTTCTCAACCTCTCCTACTCTGGTTCTTTTGAGGGACAAGATATACTCCCAACAGTAAGAGTGGCTCATCATGTCAGTGATTTTGACCCAGGGGAGAGCAGGGTGGCCCAAAGAGGGAAGAAGGGTTAAAATTGTGGTGGGGGAGGCATATGTGCAACTTGTAAGTTACCTGGGTGATTACTATCAATCCAGACATGGGGGTGTATCATCAATATAGCATAGTGATTAAATGAATGGTTTAAAAACAGTGGTTCTCAAAGTTAGCTGTGCATCAGACTCATCTGGAGTTAAAACACAGATCACTGGCCCCCACCCTGAGAGTTTCTGGTTCAGAACACTTGGGGATCAAGAATCTGCATTTCTAATAAGTTCCCAGTTGATGCTGATGCTGTAGTTTTGGGCATCCTACTTTGAGAATCACTGATTTAAAAGATGGACTCCACAGTCTGGGTCTAAATACCAGCTCTGCCAACTTATCAGCTGTGTGATTTTAGGCAAGGTTCCTAGTCTCTGTGCTTCAAATTTCTCATAAAATGAAGATAATAGCATCATCCACCTCATGTAGGGTTATGGTGAGAATAAGCAGCTATAAATAAGGCATTTAGAACGGTTATGATACATACTAAAGGCTATCAGACAGTTTGTTATTTTATTATTATCACTATATAAGTTCAGAGAAAGAATAAAAATATAAAGAAAATCCAAATCAAGACCTGGTGATAATTTGCAATAAAGCCATAAACATTTAAAACTCAGGGAGAGGTGCCCATTTTCCCTTTCTGCTTTCTTATGTATAATTCCTTAATCAATATGATTAATGAAACTTGAGATCGGTTAAGGTCATTATAATTAGTTATTATGATTTTGAAAAATATACGTGTAGAAAACTTTTATGACTGAGGCCGACTTTAATGAATAGATGTATCTTATCAAGTGGGCTTGAAACTACCCACTAATGAAGGCATTACTGTCACCTGGTGGCAGCATAACAAAATTGTTGGCAAACGCACCAAGGAAAATTTATCAGCATTTTCAAGACTGAACTTGCAAGCCTAAAACTCATTAAAGTTAGAATGTCACATATAGGGAAAGTTAACTGGCTTAGAAAGAAGGGTGACAGGGAGCAAGGGGGTCTGTGTACTTCAGTCCTGCTATTAGTGCTAATGTGAGGTCAAGGTACAGCTTAACCTGCTCAACCTTGTAGGCTAGCCTACGGTTCTAATCCTTCCCACCCAACTGAGGAAAGGTGGCCCTAATCAAACCAGAAGTTGGGGACGGAGGGACTTGGAGCTGATGAAGAACACGCACCAGGATGAAGGAGGCTGACCACCTGGCAGAAAGGCTATTTTCAGGAGAGAGGGTGGTCATGGCGCTTGCTGGCCGTCTTCAAAGCAGCTTCTGACCAGAGCTCACTTGGAGCCCTAAATGATGCTTAATTAGAAGGGGAAAGTGATCTTCCTTTTGGAGGATGAGTTTCATTCCCAGGAGGACCTGGGCCTCTCCTTGACTTCCCACACCTGCACAGAGCCAGGCAGCATCTGTCACAAGTCCCCTGGAACCCTCATCACAATGACCTTGGAACACGGAACCCTCACCTTCAGAGGTAACACACACCCAGGAACCAACTAAGTCTAAATCACAGGACATACAGGATGTGCGGTGGAGGTTGGGGTCAGAGAACATGCAGATCAGTGTGCTGGACAGGTCAGGGGAGGCTTCCTAGGGGAGGTGGACCAGGAAGTCTTCTTCCCTATCTCTGGCTGTCCCTCCTCTGGGCTCCCTCGCCTTATCATCCCACAGATCAGTACCCAAACCCAGAGTACACCTAGAATCTGAGCTTCAGGTTTCGTGGGTGTCCATTCTAGTGATTCAGAATCAGTTGTCTGGGTTGGGGACCCAGGGAACTGTATTTTGAAAAACTCTCCTGGCGACTCAGTGTCAGTATGTGTATTTGAATGGTAGTTTCTGGGGTTAGAGACCGGTTTTATTTATCTTTATATCCAGAGCACTTAAGACAGTGCCTGCATGACTGAATGAATGACCTAATTGAACAGAAGAATAAACGAAGCTCTCTTAGATCTCATCTTACTGTGCTGTCTGAAGGTGTCGCAGAGATTTCTGTATGTGTCATGTCTCCCCTCCTACTCTGGGCTCCTCAGGTCCAGGGTCAATGCTTTATTCTTTTGGGCTTTCCTCCCAGTGCCGAAACCTGCTGCCTGGCACTTTGCAGGTTCTCAATATTTTTTTTTAATGTATTCATTTACTCATGAGAGACAGAGAGAGAGAGAGAGAGAGAGAGAGAGAGAGGCAGAGACCCAGGCTCCATGCAGGGAGCCCGACGTGGGACTCGATCCCGGGTCTCCAGGATCAGGCCCTGGGCTGAAGGTGGCACTAAACCGCTGAGCCACCCTGGGGCTGCCCCTCAATATTTGTTGACTGAATCTGAGGAGTTGGCTCCTCTTGGCTTTGGCCTTGCTGGTTCTCTACCTTAAGCATTGCTTGCATTTCTACCCAGGTCCCAGCCACTAGAGCCATCTGGCTCAAAAGCATCCATAGTCATTAGGAGATAGTAGTAATTAGACCAACCAAATTGGAATCAGGAGCTTGGAGAAAGAATTTGGACTCAAATTTGGATGTTCCCCCCTTCTGAGCCATGGGTCCCCCATCCATGAAATCAGAATAGAGTCAACCTCCAGCTCTCACATCCTTATTAACATAATGAATCAGCATCCACACGGAAGTCTTCAGTGGACACAATTCATTGTCTCATTTACTGTTACTGTTCTGTTAGCTTGCAGCACTTGGGGGGTCCTTTTAAATCAAAACTCCTTATTCTCTGCCTTCTCCACGACTCCATGCCAGCCCAGGAAAGCATTATAGCTTCGTCCTTTTAATCTGCTGCCCTTAGGTCTTATGGAGTAGGAGGTGGGTGGCTTTGAGCAGGAAGCGGTGGAAGGAGGATGGGACAGCCTCCCACAGAGCCTCCATTCTGAGGTCTGCAAGAAGCTTTCAAAGCTAACGTCCAGAGCAGGAGGAATGGCATGGGCATTACTCACCATTTGGGATTATCTATGCCTCTGTTCCTCCACGTTAACGACGCCGACAACTGAGAATTAACTGCAATTTTTCCCTAAGAAGCTCAGGATCAGGCAGGGAGTTGGAAAATCTGTGTGCTAAATCCGACGTGGTTTCTAAAAGGAACATGATGGCCATAGATCATCTACTGAACTTCCTTTCACCTCTGGCTCCTTATCTGTAAATTGTAGATAATAACCCCAGCCCAAATTAGCCAGTATAGTTTGGTCATATAACAAAAGCCTCAGAGCAACCACATGGAGGCTTAATATTCAAATGGAATTGCCGGACACTGAAGCAAGAAAGGTTTTTGATCTCTTTTACTCCTTTTGCCGAAACTTATAAGGGATTTACATGTGTCAATCTCATTTTTTCAGGGCTGAATGATCCTTACCCTGTCCATTTATTTACATAATTCCCCAAGTTCTTTAGATCCCCCTGTATCATTTTTCTTTTATGCATTTCCCCCTCCTCGATAGCAGCTCAGTTTTTCTTCTTTAAATTTCTGAACATGGGGGTTCTTCAGGGCACAAGAATCCCAGCTTTTCAAATACTTTTTTAAGATTTTTATTTATTTATGATAGTCACAGAGAGAGAGAGAGAGGGGGGGGGTGGGCAGAGACACAGGCAGAGGGAGAAGCAGGCTCCATGCACCGGGAGCCCGACGTGGGATTTGATCCCAGGTCTCCAGGATCGCGCCCTGGGCCAAAGGCAGGCGCTAAACCGCTGTGCCACCCAGGGATCCCCCAGCTTTTCAAATATTGTTCTTGGTATTGGCGTATGGGCAAAGGTTGGAAAGATCCAGAATTTGCATTAAAGAAGTCCTGGGAGGGAGCAAACCTCCCAGCCCATCTTTTCTTGGGAGAATCTGGTTGTCCACTGGCTGAAGGGTGTGGTGGTGAGGCAAGAGGGTGGTAGGGAGGCTTGGAAGTTTCCCCGGGGAAGACTCTCGCATCCTCAGAAGTGCAGGGCTGACACCATGGAAAGCTCACGCGCGTTTGGTGCCAGAAAAACCCAGGTTCAAATCCTGCCCAAGCCATTCAACCAACCATGTGATCTTGGTCCCACCTGTTGGGAGAGGCATGAAGGCTTCCACTTCTGCTTGGCCACTCAAGAGTGGACCCTGGGCCTGGGACACTTCCTTACCAACAGATAGGGAGTCCTCACAGCCTGTTCTGGATTTATCACCTCATGTGGGAACGTCTGTCTCTGTTCCAGATTCAATATGTGTTTCTTTGCTCTGCTGAAGTGTGTGTGTCCAGTGGCGCCTGGCCAATCCCACTGCTGAGTCTCTTCCCAGCAGGGAGGGAAGGGGGTCCTTTGTCTGCAGCAGGAGGGGTGCACGCAGATCATAGCCCTGTGATGGCTGTGGGGTAAGACCCACTGGTGGACCAATGCCCACTGCTGAAGATGACGTGGATCCGTCTCTTATGTGAGCAAAGCCTTGTTCCCTCCAGTACCTGGCCGAATAGTGTCTTTCTTGGTGGTGCTGACACCTGCAAGCCGGGGGCGGGTTGCAATCTCGGGATGCCTGGTGGTGGGCGTTGCTGTGCTACTTGCTCTCCTCCGTGCAGTGAGACTCCTCCCCAAAAGGTGGTTTTGCTTGACATCATCTCTTACCCTTTGCGGGGGTGGTAAGGGGAAGGGAGCGGTGTGATAATACCTCATGAAACAGAAGGGTAAGTGAAGCCATGTGCATAAAGAGCCTGGCCTGGGCCCAGAGCCCGGGGCCACCAGCGCATGGTATTTATTGTTCACCTCAGCATCACTAGTTCTGTTACTGCTGCCTGGACGTGTCCATAACAACGACTATGAGCTAGACTTGAATCAAGGTGCTTCCGTGAGACTTGTAGTAACATCAGTGTGAAAGTTCAAAGATCCCATGAGCCAGACAGTTTTCTGCTGCTTTGCATTTCTCCGGGAACCTAAGGACCAGCACTACTACATTAGCGGGTTGAGGCCAATATTAGAAATTAAGTTCCCTCGAGCTCCTTATATCAACGCAACACGACACAATTCTCTGAAATGCAATGTGACCGTGTCCCTGTAACAGTGATCTGCTTGCCTCTTCAGAGGACATCTACTCATGACTGTCTGCGTCGGGGACGTGCTAGTTCTTGGTATACATCATGCACATTTTATCTCATTGCAAAGTGCCAACGATCTTTTATGCTAAAGCTGTATTTTCCTCCTCATTGTGAGGAACCAGGATAAGTTTAGATTTCCCGCAGCAGGTTTCCTGCCCTCGCCCCCACAGAGCACGGTATTTCTGACAAAGCTAGAGACAGCTGCACGTCATGTGTCACTAATGTGAGGGAAGCAGGGGACGGGGAGCCGGGGATGCAGATGGCTGTCTCCCCAGTACTGTGCTGGTCGGAACTCCCCAGGGAAGTGGCCAGCCACGCTGAAGTCCTCTGAGCCAGTTGGAGTCCCGAGGGGTTCTTCACTGCACCTCGGGTCATTTTCAAGGTCTTGGGGAGCCTTCTCTTGATCCGCACTTACCCCTAATCAGTTGAAGAGGATACCTCTGTTACCTCCCATCCAGCTGTCATGCTCACCAGAAATAACCTACAGGACCAACTCTGGGCTTAGAATCCACCAGTCAGCAAAAGAGAGGCGCCCGGCCCTGGGCAGCTGAGCCTGTCCCTGTGAACCCCTTCCTGTCCCCCTAGGACCCCTAGATGGGTCCTCATCTCGGTTGTCCCTGACCCCTGACCTCCAGCCCGGTCTCCCAGGGCACCATCAGGCACTTAGCTCTGACTCTCCCCAAGCCACGCTGTCATGTGTACAGATCATTTGGCCCCCGGACGTCCCTTGTTGTCCTCAGACACCCAGACCCCAGGGCATTTGCTAGCAACCTCTGGTGAAGTGCTTTACAGCGATCAGGGCTGACCTTGAGCATCCCGTGAGGGCGCCAGAAGCCCAGAGAGGTTGCGTTACTTGCTTGCTATCACCCAGTGAGTAAGGGGGGCAGCCAGGAATCTCCTACCTCCACCTAGCTGTGCCCCTAGCCAGGCTGTCCCTGTGTCCCATTGGCAGGACATCTGTGTGCCCCTTGCTGGCTCAGGAGACTGTGATTCCACAAGCCAGAGGGGAGGCGGGAGTTTGCTGTGGCTCCTTCTGCAGAGTCTGGACTCCTTACTGGGTCCAGAACCAGAGCGGGTGGTGCCGGTCGGGGGAGGGGGTGGAAACGCTACAACCGAGCTCATAAAGGCCATGGAAAGAGTGAAATGGGGAGGAAAAAGGACAGGAAATTCCAGCAAACTCCAGGGACTGGTAATGGAGAGAAATAATGTGGCTAATTACATCTCTGAAGGCTATCTGTTCCAAAATGAATTTTTAATGAAAAAATAATGCATTCTCCCTGCTGCTTGGGTCAGGGAGGTGGGGGACCAATCAGAGCCTCCTGGGGCGGCCAGAGCAGTTGTGCATGCCCCGCGCCTCTCACCGCTTCACCTGTCTCCTCCCAGCATCCTCGTCTTCGGGGTGCCCGGGAAGCAGCCTCCCCCTGAAGCCACAGGCGGAGCTGGGGACCCCCACATGCCCAGGGCTCCAGGAACACCAACATGGACTAAAACCTGTCGGGAACGTCCTCACCGCCTCGAAGCTTCGGGTTTTCTCCAGCAGCTCCCAGGGGCCTTCCCGGCGGATGGGGGGAGGGGTTCCTCTGCTTACTCCCCTTATCTCTTCCCCCACCAGCGAGTCACAGATCTCAAATCCAGGGGTGTAAAGCTCCTTATGTGAAATGAAACACTTGTCTGGAACATTTCCAACGCATGTTTAGTGCGTGTGGGTTTTGGGGAGTTGACGAGCCCCAATCTCCCCTCTCCCTGGGGTAACCCATAGATGAGAATAGGGAGAGAGAAGCATGAGCTTTGTTTACTTACTTATTTATTTTTAAAGATTTTATTTACTTATTCATGAGAGAGACAGAGAGGCAGAGACACAGGCAGAGGGAGAAGCACTGATGCTGGACTCGAACCCAGGACCCCAGGATCATCAAAGGCGGACGCTCAACCACTGAGCCATGAGTTTTAGAGCCCAACCGCCCTGGGTTCAGATCTCACTCTTGCAACTTGCCTGTGGTGTGACCGAGGGCAAGTGACTTGATTTTGCAGACTCCGTTTCCCTACCTCTATAGCATTTGTTGTGACGTTTGAATAATGTCTATAAGGTGCTCAGCACAGTATCTGGCACAGCCTGAGCACAAGCAGTTGTTTGGGTTGTTATTATTTGCTTCGAAGCACACCCAGGCTAACCTTGAATCTCCCCACCCACCAAGGGGCTCTGTTCTGAGAACTCCCAGCCTGTCGCCTCTTCTGGGCTCCCAGGCAGGCCAGCAGAGCCCTCAGCGACAGCTGTGATCACGGAGATTGCCGTGGACCCTCAGCTCAGATGGGCCGTCTGGTCAAGGCCCCAGCTCGCTCTCCAACGCGGAAGGGGCAGCAAGGCCAGAGGAGCAGGAGGCCGCTCCAGGCAGAGTGGCCAGGATGCTCCGGAACCAGGATAGCTCTGCAGCCACGAGGCCCTTGCTGGGTTCGCGCTCCCGGCCACTTCCTCGCCTGTGCAAGAGTCACCCGTTCCAGCCCTCAAGTGGGGAGTACACCAGCACCCCGAAACTGCAGGGCCGATGCCTCAGCATCTACTCTTCAGCACACTCAGGCCCACGGAGACACGACCGGCCGCACTGGGACACGCGTGGCAGGAGCCGCCGCCCGCGTACACTCGCGCTTCCCAAAGCCTGGCCCAGAGCTCCCGGCTTCTGCGAGGGTCTGCACTCGGCAGTGAGCACACACGAGCACACCCGTGTGCGCGGGGATGCCGGGGCCGGGGGGCCGGGAGGGCACCTCGGGGCCACGGCGGCATTGGCGGTGTCCAGGCGGTTCCCCTCCCAGGAGGCTGAGCCGAGGAGGCCGAGGGCCAGGAGGGAGGCCGACCCCGGAGCAATGTGGAGGTCAGAGCTTGTGAGGCTCTGCCGGAGCCGGAGGGACCGAAGGGGACCCACTGAGCGGGGACCGGGAAGTAGAGGAGGATACATCGGCTCCCCACCCTCCGGTCCAGGGCAGGGAAGGTTCTGGACTCAGACCCCCACATGTCAGCACCTGGCAGACGCGGGGAGACCCGAGCTATTTTGTCCCCACCTCATTCCCTGATCTTTCCTTTTTCTGGAACTACTCTGTCCTCCAGACTCGGGGACCCTCTGGGGAGCCCCGGCTCCCGAGGCCAGCGGCGGGCAGCTTATTCCTGGGATTCTCAGGGCACAGGCTCCCCTGCCGCTGTCAGGGGTGGCGGGGCCCACTCTGCGGGCAAGGACAAGAACGGGGACTCTTACCTCTGCTGTGTCTGAGAGTCTTGCCCTCGCTGGCTGGGGAGGGGCGGCCTTGCTGGGACAAGCCAGCACTCAGGGTGGAGGGGGCTCCCTGGATGCTACCCCGAACTCCCCACCCCGGGTGTAGCCACTAGGACGCGTCACCTGGAGGCAGAAGGTCCCAGGATGCTACCCCCCACCCCACTCCTACCCCATGCCCCATACTCTTCCTTCCTTCCTTCTTTCCAGGGCACAGTGGCCCTGCAAGCTTCTCCCTCTGCAGTCCTCGAGGGAGCTGGGGCAGTGATGGCATAAGAATTGCTCCTGCCCCTCGTGGGCAGGCCTTACCGACCCAGGCGGCTGCTCTGCTGGCAAAGGATTTCTTTCCACTGACGGTGCTGTGCAGAGAAACACTGGCCAACAACATGAAACCAGTCAGTGTTGCGGGGGGGGCAATTTTTTGAGACATGATCTCAGAAAGTTCTACAACCTGACCCAACATTGACCCTGACCCTGGCCCCAGGACTAGTCTTGATCACAGAATTTTATATTGAGCCCTAAAAATAATTTACAGCAATTCTGCTTCACGGAGAGAAATTAAGCTCCAGAGAGGTGTAGTAAGTTGCTCAAGGTCACACAGCACATCAAAGACAGACCTAGACCCAGAATCCGTGCTCCTGTCTCCTGGCCTAGTGTCTTTAGATCTCAGTACAAGGTAATGTTTTAAAGCCAGGCTTTGAAGAAAAGAGAGGAAATGCCCAAGTGAGGGGGACCCTGGTGAAATTTTAATGAAAGACTCGTGGCCGCTCTTACTTTCTGGGAGCACGGGTGTCCTTGCTCGCTCCTTCTGCTGTGGTCTGGCCAGGTGAGGGCCGGCAAGGGGTGGGTTCTGCTCCTCACCCTCACCTTCTCCCTGGTGGACAGGGAGGCGGGCACAGGCCTGAGGTGGGCATTGCCCCCTCTGCTCAGGTCCCTGGCGGAGCAGCAGCTGCTGCAGGAGCACGTGATGCCACTGAGCAGGGAGGCTGAGAGGAGAAGGGGCATTGATCTTTCTGCTGCTTCAAAGAGAATACAAGCCTCCCTGTCAGGGCCCTTGATCAAAGGCTCCGCGGAGGAAGTTTCCTGTGCCCCCCACCCTACCCCCAGCCCCTGGAGGCAGGAATCGCACTCTGTGTCATGCCTTCCTCCAGTCCCGGCTGCAAACTGGAGAGACCCCCTCCCTTCCAGCCAGGGCCCCATGGCAGCTGCCAGGAGAGCTGGAGTTCGAATTCCCTGCCAGCCTTTTCTCCAGGCAGCTCAGCCCAAGACCAGGTCCGTGGGAACTGCTACTATCCTCATGGCACAGATGAGAAATCGAGTCATCGAGAGGTTGAGAGGTTGAGTCCACAGCCATGAGACAGTGGGTTGGGAAACCCTCATTCTTAATGGAATCGGGTCCCCGGGAAGCCCCCCTCTGTGTGATGGCAGAAGTAGGCTCCTTCCTCTGGAGCCGCTAGGTCACCTGGCATGTGTAGATCCCAGCAAGAATGAAAATATTCTCTGTAAGAAAGGGGGGATGGGCCCTATTTCTAAAATGTCTCATTTCAGACATCTGGAAAAATCCAAATTTCTTACTTATACTTTGCCTCTCTGGTGGAACAGAATGCAGATTTTTTCCTGCTCTTTCCCACCCCCAACCTCCAACAGTACCCAACTCCATCTATCCGCAAATAGGGCTCTCCCTTATGTATGAAAATCCTTAAATGCTTTTTTATTAAATACAGTGCAAATTCTAAATTCCTTAACCTGGCATTCAAGGCTCTAAAAAACCTTGAGAGGCCACCCGGCCTAGTGGTTAAGAATGTGAGCTCCAGGACGAAACTTCCCAGACTACCACCCCAGCTCTTACACCTCCTAGATTTTGACACATGGATTGTTTAGAAGTGTGTTATTTAATTTCCAGTAATTAGAGGATTTTCCAGATATCTTTCTGTTATTCTTTTTTTTTTTAAAGATTTTATTTATTTATTCATGAGAGACAGAGAGAGAGGCAGAGACACAGGCAGAGGGAGAAGAAGGCTCCCTGCAGCAAGCCTGATGGGGGACTCGATCCCAGGACCTCGGGGATCATGCCCTGAGCTGAAGGCAGATGCTCAACCACTGAGCCACCCAGATGCCCCCCTTTTTTGGCTTTTTTTATAAAAGATTTTATTTATTCATTCATGAGACAGAGGGAGAGAGAGAAAGAGAGAGAGAGAGAGGCAGAGACACAGGCAGAGGGAGAAGCAGGCTCCATGCAGGGAGCCGGACATGGGACTCAATCCCGGGTCTCCAGGATCATGCCCTGGGGTGAAGGTGGCGCTAAACCACTGAGCCACTGGGGCTGCCCTGGCTTTTTTTTTTTTTTTTTTTTTTTTTTACTATATCTTCTTATATATGTGTTTTTTAAGTGATTGTTTTAGGGATTGTGATGCACATACCTAATTCATCATCATGATCTACTTAGAGTTCGTTCATAACTTACAACCTCAATGAAATATATGACCCTTGAGGCCATGTAGGCTGCCCCCACCCCACACTGCAGCTGCTGTATGCAGGAAGTTTATATACACCAAAAACTCCATTAGACAATATTACCATTTTTGCTTGCAGTGGTCATGCACATGTTCAAGTACTTAAGAGGGAGAAAATAGTTTATCATATTTGCCTAACTATCCTCATTTTTATTCCTTTTCTTTTATTCTTAAAGTCCCAAGTTTCTTCCTAGTATCACTTTCTTTTTTCTTTTTCTTTATTTTTAAAGATTATTTATTTATTTATTTATTTATTCATGAGAGACACACAGAGAGAGAGGCAGAGACACAGGCAGAGGGAGAAGCAGGCTCCATGCAGGAAGCCCGATGTGGGACTTGATTTCAGCATCCCAGGATCATGACCTGAGCCAAAGGCAGACGCTCAGCCACTGAGTTGCCCAGATGCCCTCTTCCCTTTTTCTTTCTTTTTTTTTTAATTTATTTTTTATTGGTGTTCAATTTGCCCTCTTCCCTTTTTCTTAAAGAATTTCTTCTAACATTTCTTTTAGAGCTGGCAGGCTGTCAAAGAATTCCCTTAGTTTTCCTTCCTCTGAAAATATGTTTTTTGGGAGGGTACTTAGAAAAGATATTTTCACTGGGTATAGAATTCTGGTTTGACAATTCTTTCCTTTCATCACTTTTTTTTTTTAAGATTCATTTATTTGAGAGAGACAGAGATATTGAGAGAGAGCACAAGTATGGAGGAGAGGGAGAAATAGGCTTCCCACTGAGCAGGGAGCCTGATGTGGGCCTTGATCCCAGGGCCCTGAGATCATGACCTGAGCCAAAGGCAAATGCTTAACCTACTAAGCCACCAAGCTGGCTCCACCCACAGTACTTTAGAGATATTGTTCCACTGTCTCCTGACCTCCATGGTTCCTGATGAGAAATCTATAATCATTTTAATTCTTGTTTCCCTGTAGGTAATGTATTTCTTTCTTCTGCCTGTTTACAAAATTTTTTTTCTTTATCCTTGATTTTCATTAGTTTGATTAAGATGTATTCAGGTCAGTTTTCTTTGAATTTATCCTTTTTAAGAGTTTACGGAATTTTTTGCACTTGTAAATTTCTGTCCTTCCACCCAATTTGGGATATTTTCAGCTAGGACTTCTTCAAATCCCCCCTCTGCCCTGCACCAAGCTTTTTCTCCTCTCTGTCTGGGGACCCCAATGACATGAATGTTAGATCTTTTAATATTGTCTTATAAGTCCCTCAAAGTCTAGCCATTATTTTTCCAATACCTTTTTAACCTCTACTGTTCAGATTAGATAATTTCTATGCATCTATTTTCAAGTTCACTGACTCTTTTCCTCTGTCATCTCCATTTTGCTATTGGGCCCACAGAGTGACTTTTTATATTTCAGTTATTGAATTTTTATATTACAAAATTTAATTATGTAAAATAAGTTATAAGATTTACCTTTGGTTCTTCTTGATAGTTTTCTTTTTGTTCCTGACAGTTTCAGTCTTTTCATTCATTTCACAATCATTCTTCCTTACTTCTTGGATTATAGTTATAATAGCTGCTTTAAAGTCTATGTGTGATAATGCCACCATCTGGTCATTTGGAGGCCAGTATCTATTGTCTTTTCCTTTGAGAGTAGTTGAGATTTCCTTGGTTTTTCATTTGTAATTTGGGGCATTTTGTAATCAACCTTATTTGTTTTATTTGTTTCAGACCATGAGTCCTCACCTGCCTTTTGTGTTGAGTTAATTCTACACATTCACAGCTCAAGGATGAGTCTAGGACTTCACACACAGATTCAAGAAAATCTCTTCCCCAGCTCTCTGTGATTGCCCTTGCATTCTCTGGCTCCTCACCTCCTGGTTGTTGGGCTAGAACTTGAGTATTTGGCCTTTCCATAGTGTCATATGTTTCCTTTGGGTGCAGTGGGATAAAAAAAGAGGAAAAAAACACCAACAGAACTTTTCTATATTCCTCATAGGAGCCCCTTTTCTCAGCCTCTCCAGCTGAGAACAGTTTTCTCTCAGAATTTGGGTCCTGTATGTTCAATGGTGCAGAAGTATAGCTTCATGACTGGGGCTTTCCTTGCTGCACACCCTGGACAGTAAAAGAGAAATGATTGAGATTATTCTCTCCATCCCATTCTCTATCTTGCAGGTCCCCCAGTCCTCCAGTCAGAAAGAAAGGGGTTCTCTTCAGGCTTTTTCTGCACAGATATGGGTTCAAGATCTCTAGAGTCCATGCTGGGAGGGATGGGAAGGAAGAAACCCAGGAATCACATTGCCATATTGGTTAATCTTTAGTGTTTATTGCTTTGTCCAATCCACCTGCTTTTATTTATTTTTCAGAGTCCATTGATAGTACTGAATGTATTTGTTCTAGGGTTCTTACCTGCAATCAATGGGAGAGAGAGGATAAAGTGTGGTTACTCCATCTTAATAGTAACCAGAGGCCTGTAGACAAGTAATTTTAGGGGATAATTTGACTAATTTTGTTAACAGTATTGCAATATTTAAGAGAATTTCAAATTCAACATATTTATAAATTTAATTTATTAGATTTACAACAGTTTTTCAAGTATATGATGCAAAGGTTATGCTTGTTCAATTAGACATTTAAGTTACTTAGGAAAATTAAATATATGAAATGTTCAGATGTAGTTGAAATTGTTTAAACAAGTTTAATTAAATTGTAAATGGCACTAAGGAAGTTTAGTGTTTCAACTTGAGTTGATAAAACTTTAATTGAAGAAAAGGTGAAGGTTTTGCTCTTATTATATTACATTTATAAATAGAACAGTAAGATTGGTAAGTGGAACTTAATCCTTAAGAAAAGCTCTGTTTTAAAATATGTATCCTTAGTAAATTGAATATTAATTTTAAAAAAGTAACTAAAATAGTATTTCTGTGTGCTCCTCATCACCCCACATACACACCAAAGAAGCTTCATTGACAGGGGCTTATGTTGTCCAGAGACAGCAATGTCACTCCCAGGCAACTCCCATTGTTGGAAAGATGTTTGTCTTTCTGCCTGAAATCCATGGGTAGTGTAGGCAGTCACAAGTGCTAAAGACAGATTGATGAGTTACTTTATTCCTCTGAGACTCAATTTCCTTATCTGCAAAATGAGAATGAAAAAGGACCTACCTCAAAGGTTTGTTTTGAAGATGAAATAAGATGATGTAGGTAAAGTGCATGTGTACATGCATCTGTGTGTGAAGTGCTTCACATAGAAAACTCCAGGAGTCGTAGTAGAAACAGGTGGGAGTAATAGTAAAAAGTGCTGCTGTTGCTGGTGGTGTTATTCTCAGAACCATTTCCCAGAGGCACCAAGCCTGGAACAGAGAGAGGCCAAGAGAAAGCCAAACTGAAGTGGGGTGCTGACAGTAGGACCATTGCTCCTGTGCCACTGCATGGCTGCCCCTTCCCTGGCCCAGCCATTTCTGATGACTCAGACAGTTATCTGGTGGTGCCAGGGGGTGGTTGAAAGATGCAGATCTTTGGCCTCAGAAAGGCCTGTGTTCAGACCCCAGCTCTGCCTTTCCTCTTGGGTGGCTTGAGAAAGTTGCTCAGACTCTCCAAGTCCCCATTCCTTCACCTCTCCATGGCATGGAGCTGAGGATCATGAACTCATAGGGTGGATTTAGGTCTTAAATGGGTTCTTGTGCAATGTCGAGCATGACACCTCATGTGTGGCAGAGGTTAGCTTGCATCTCCACAGTTTAAGTTTTATTTCAAAGTGGATTCTTTGGCTGCAGGCAACCCAGTTGCCTACACTGACCCAGGTTATCCGGTTAGCTTGTGTACATTGATTTGCCTGAGGAACAGGAGGCCCGTCTTCTAGTTATGGGCCTTGACACTTAGGTCAAACCTTTCCCCTCCCTGGGACTCGGTTTTCTTATCTCTAGATTGGGTACGAGAGTCCCCATCCTGCCCCCACTGTGCCCACATGGCTCAGATGGCCGGTGGATGTGGAGGGCTTAGTTCTGAGGGGTAATTTGCCCTGAGGGACTCAGGAGATCTATGGACAGAACAGAATTCTTGGTCTCTTCTTACCCTGACAAAAAGCTGGATGCCTTGTGCTTCCAAGGGCTGGTGTTTGGCTTCCATTCCAGTCAAGCTGGAGGGTGGAATCAGGCAGCCACTTGCAAGTTTGAGTTCTGGGTCACCTGTACATCAGCCCTGGGTCCCCTCCTTTAGAGCAGAGGTTGCTGTGGCAGGACCAGATGGGGAACTCTTGGGGCATCAGTACCACCCTGTCTCTGCTCAAACTCCCCACAGCCACCATTGGCTCCCTTGCTGCTGGACTTCTATGCATGGGGTCTGTTCCTTAGATCCGGGACAAGCAAGTGAGAGCCTCCTCTGGAGTTTGGTTCTCCTGTGTCTGGGCATTGTGACCTGTGTTGGCTAAGCCAATGCTCACTTCAGTAGCATATGGATCCTTGAAGGTCATATTGAGCTCTCCCCTTCCTCCAGAAAACCCTCCCAGCTCCTCTAACGCACACCACCCTCTTCCTCCCCAGAAAGTCCAAGCCACCTCCTGCTCCTTCTGTCCTGCCCTGGACTCTTACTGTTCTCTGAGTGGCCCTGTCACTTATCCATATCCCAGGTGGAGAGCTTCTAAAGGGAAGGCCCAGAACCCCTCCTTCTCTAGCTTGCTGACAGCCTCATCCTGGGATGGCACAGAGGACCTCTGGCTGCTTGGGGGCACGTGAAGGAAAGCATGGCAGCAGGGACAGAGATCAGGTTCTGGCTGTGCTCCTCTGAGGTTTATTTTTTGCTGCAAAGAGGTTGCAGCAGGGGAGGGGCATGCCCCACAACGAGGCTCAAAGCACATTGGGACCACTCTCTGGTCTCAATAATGCAAACATCTTGTGTGTGTAGAGGGCCTCATTGATTTAGATTTCTCTCATCTCATTTAACAGAATGGGCTTGATGACTTCTTGCCTGCAGAAGAGATAACCAGGTATCCCGGTGTTCAAAAGACAGGTGAAGTTCCCAAGGCACCGAGGTACCAAGGTCAAACACCCTGACTAGAAGCTCTTGTTCAACTTCTAGCCTCTTAATCTCTGTCTCTGACTTGCACTGAGGTGGGGTGGGAGGCGATGTGGGAACCGAGCAGTGCGTGAACACCACCCACAGCCTCTGTGTGCTTACCTCAAGGCTTCTCTGCCAGAGAGAGGGGCAGACAAGGAAGGAGAAGGGCAGACAAGCAAAGCTGGAGACTGCATCTGGTCTGCCCCTCATCACCTGTGGTGGATGGTACCTGGAAGCCTTGAGGGGCTGGGCAGATGTGAGTGCAGACCTGGTGTTCCTCCACCCTGCAGCCCCAGCCCCAGCCACAGACCCCATGAACTTCTATCCCATGTTCCTTCCTGGGGTCCCAGGGAGACACATGATGTGAGCATCTCTGGAGCTTCCCCAACTCCATAAAAGAGCCTAGAAGTAAGGTTGGAGCAAGCAGCTACATTGGCTAGAGCCTGTGATCTAGCTCCAAGGCCCCTACCTCCCTTCCTACTCTGTAGCCCAGAAAGCTTTGCTCTCTAGGCAGGTACCAGGCTGGCTCTCTGGCTTCTAAAATCCCTCATCCTTATTTATGGTAAGCTGAGGTGTAAAGGTCTTCCCCTCTCCAGATAATTTTGCACTGGCTCATTTTCCTCCTACCTTTTCTCACTTGATTCTAGCACAGGAAATACAGTCAGCATTCCTTCCTACTGGCCCAGCAGAAGCTGCCGGGAGAGGAACCTTTGTGAATGTGTGTGTGTGTGTGTGTGTGTGTGTGTATGTAAGACAGAGGGAGAGAGAGAGAGACACACAGAGAGAGAGAATGAGAGACAGAGAAAGAGACAGACAAACAGAGAGAGACTGAGAGAAAGAGCATTTCCTGAAGACAGGCCAGGCCTCCCCTATCAGGCAGGCAGAGACCAGCCTTGCCCAACAGGTCTTTTAGGAGAGGGGACTCCCAACATCAAGGTCTCATCAGTCCCACTGGCAGGTTCAGGAAGTGGAGGATGCTGCAGTCAAAGGAAGCCAGGCCAACTCATTAGCCATGACCGTTCAAAGACTTGGGCAGAGTTGCCAGCAGGCGGGAAGCTCTGACATGGTGCTCATGGCCTGCGAGGAGTGATGGGAGGGACCAGGCAGCCAGAGAGCTAGACATATAGGCAAACCTCATAGATACTCAGCATTGGCAGGGAGTGTGGTGATGAGTCAGCACAATCCTTTATTATGTAGATGGGGAAACTGAGGCTCAGAGGGGGGCAGGGTCCTGCTAAATGATGCAAAGCAAGACAGGGGACTGAAAATAGGTGTTTAGATTTCAATTTAGGTTTGTGGTTGTTGTTTTTAATTTTTTAATGTAGTTATTTATTTATTTTAAAGATTTTATTTATTTATTCATGAGAGACACACAGAGAGAGGCAGAGACACAGGCAGAGGGAGCAGCAGTGTACCCTGCAAGGAGCCTGATGTGGGACTTGATCCCAGGACCCCAGAATCACGACCTGAGCCAAAGGCAGATGCTCAGCCACTGAGTCACAAGGTGCCCCTATTTTTTTTTTTTAATACAAAGTATCTTGTCATGTTGTCCCAAAATCAATAGCTAGAAAATGTATTGATCTTGATGTTCTGACCACTTCCCAGACGTTTCTGGGTACCAGGCCACGTGCTGAGGCTCTGGGAGATTTAGGATTACATGGGAACTGCTCCTTCAATGGCCAGGCAAGACCCACTTATTTGGGTTGATGACTATGAAGGAGAATGTGTCTCCATAAAGCTACAGGCAGCGCACAGTGGAATGAGGGGGATAGTGACAGACAAATGGGGGGATTTTCCTTACTTTACCTTACCTCATTCCCAAAAGGTTTATGGTGGCTGTGAGGCTGTGAGCCTCAACAGCTTTCCAGGGTATGGACCTGACCTTGAAGGGTAAACAGGATCCAAAGGGGACAAATGGGGACAGGCATTCCAGAAGCAAGAAGCAGGTTATACACAGATCTAGGACAGGTGCAAGGCTTGGCAAAGCCCCAAGGGTTGGAATTGGAGGGGTGGTGGATGGTGCAGAGGGAAGGTGGACCCTGTTGAGACTCCCTATTTTCCCACCACCCCACTGAGGGCACAGGTGTGGATGAGCCTGCCTCTCCACGGGCTGATCTCTTTGTTTGGCCTTAGTCACTGGGTTGTCACAATGATGCTGCTAACAAACTTCTCAGAATCAGTGACTTGAAATAATAAGCATTGAGTTGGTCAGCAATTTAGGCTGGGCTCTGCTTGGTGGTTCTTCAGTTCTCAGTGGGGCTTGCCCCTAGCCCTGGGGTTGGACTGGCTATTGGCTGACCCAGGCTAGCCTTGGCTGGGGGCACTAAGATGGCTTGGCTCCGCTTCAAATGTATTTTATCTTCTAGCAGGCTAGCTTGGGCATATTGTCACAGGGATGACAGCACACAAGAAGGCAGGTTTTGGAGTGAAAGCCCATTTTATTTTAATTATATATTTTTTAAAGACTTTATTTTTAAGTAATCTTTTTTAAAAAATTTTTTTTTATTTTTAAGTAATCTTTATGCCTAACGTAGACTTAAACCTACAACCCCGAGATCAACAGTCCAATGCTCCACCAACTGAGCCAGCCAGGTGCGGCTGGGGGGCGGGGGGGGGGGGGTAAGGGGGGAGGGGACCCATTTTAAACTCTCTGCTTGGGACCTGTCTGCTAGCATCCTATTGGCCAAGGCAAGTCACATGACTGGCCCAGAGTCAGGGTTCCAGTAGGTGGAGAAAGGCAGTACAAAATCACATGGTAAAGAGCACGGATCCCTGGACGTGACCCAGTGCAGTCATTTCCATCCAGCATTGGCACAAGCATCCACACCCACTGTCCTGGAGAGGCATAGCATAAGCCTCCTGGGCCTACTTCAGATCCTGTCTTCTCCGGGGAGCCCTCCTTGTTGACCTGGCCCTCAGACTAGCTCAGCTGCAAGGGCTCAGGTGGTTGCATGTGTGTGTTTGTAACCGTGTGAGTGTGCATGTGTGAAGAATGGGGTGTATTGGGTAAGCATCTGTTCGTGTACATCTGTGTGTATACGTGACTGTGCGTTGGTGTGAATGCATGGTAAGTATAGCTGAATGTGTGCATGCACGTGTGGATGCGTGTGTGTGTGTTGCTGCCTCAACCAGATGGTGGGAAGTGGTAAGGGGCTGTGTGTTTCTTCATCATCTCCGTTGTGCTGGGCTGTGGAGAACGGAGGTGAATCAGACAGGTCCCCGGGTCTCCAGGAGACCCAGTTTTCTACAGAAGACACTCCTGCCAGCAGTGACAACCCAGCATGGCAAAGACTAGGGCACAAGAGCACTGGGCACAGAGAGAGACGAGGGCAGCACTGGGCCCCACCTGGCAGCCAGAAAAGGCTTTCTGAAGACGGTGAAGCCTGAATGGCGTCTAGAAGCTCAGCAGGGGAATAGGAGCACAGCAGTAATTTAGGAAAGGTTGGGAGAACCCGTTCCCTGCTGAGGGAATAGCGTGACAAAGGCCTAGTGATGCAAACAGGTGGACATGTTTGAGGAATGGCTGTGGCTGCGTGTGCTTAGGTCCAGGAGGTATGCTGGGGAGAGTAGGGATAAGCCTGGAGAGGTCAACAGGGGCTTGTCCCCACACCTTGGGATGAGGGACTCCGAGCTAGACAGCTTGTTCTAGGGTGGGTAATGCAGACCAGAGGCCGGAGGACGGTGTGTGACAATTCAGGGGTTGAGAGGAGGAAGGTCTGAATCAGGCAGAGAGAGTGGAACCAAGAGCAGTGATTTAGAATCTGCAGGACTTAGTGACCTGTGAAGTGTGGTCCCCAAGGCAAAGATGTTCTAGACCTAGGGTTCGGCGGCTAGAGCTGAGGACTTGGTGTTCCCCTGAGGTCTAAGAGGTGAGAAGGCTTGGCGCCTGGAGACTGCCTGCTGGTTAGAAGCCAGTAAGACATGCATCAGGCCAGTTTGGGAGTGAGGGTCCCCAGAGGTCAGGGTCCTGGACTCCTGGGCTGGGCCTGGGCTGCGGATAGGCTCTGGGGCCCTGACTCCACACAGCACCTGCCCAAAGCCCCCAGTGCCAGGGCAGCACTGCTCTCCCCTCTTGAGCAGCCTGGCACAGCCTGTGTGTCCCCGCCTGCTTCTTCATCGGGCACATCCTGACACAACAGTGCTGCTGACAAAGAGCAGAGGGATCCGAACATGCCACCAAGGGAAGGAGGCATCAAAATGCTTTCCTAGACTTGAGCTCTCTCCCCAGCTCCAAAGCCTGCTTCAGACACCCTACTCACATCACAGGCCTGGGGGACCAACTGATCACTGGAGAGGCCCTGAGTCACCTGTTCCTCTGCTGGGTGGCTTCAAAGCTTAGTCCCACCTATCACCTGAGAACCTTTGCCATCCTCTCCCCTGAGCCTCTGGCTGACATTCTTTGCTCCCCCCAGAAGGTGACCTCTGGACCCTGGGCTTTCTTTTAGAACTTGTCATCAGTTGTGCCCACCCTGGCCCAGAGAAAGGGCTTCTCCACTCTGTCAAGGGCACAGGTCCTTGTCAGGCTTGAGTCTGGTTCCGTGGGTCAGCGGCTGAGGTTCTCCATCCTGAAGAGTTGTGTCTGCCTCTTAAGCAGCTGCTAAAGACAGGGAAAGCCCCTGGATCTGGAATTAAGAATTCCCTGGGGGAAAGAACCAGGCTCTGTAGTTCTTTTTTCTCTTATTTACGGGAAGGAGCTGAGTTGGAGAACATGCCCTGGCTTTATAATCAGGACACCTGGATTCCTATAATTTGACATTGGGAAACCTCATTGGGCTTCAGCTCTAGAATGCGGCTAAAACCCTCAAAAGGCTGGTCTATGAATTGGATAAGGCAATGCATCTGAAAATGTTTAATTGTGCCTAGCACATAGTAGGTGCTAATTAAAAAAAATTAAAACATTTAAAAAACTCAGTAATGTACTAAGAAGTTACTATGTACCCCTATTCCTACTACTCAGGGAAGCCCCAGAAAGGAAGATCTTCAGGGAGAAGGACCTCAGAGAGTTCACAGGTAGGTCCTATTAAATATCATGATTCCACACCCTGTACCAAAGAACACAGGTCAAATTAAATCTGACCAGCAGGTACCAGGGTGGGAAAGCTCAGGACACAAGGACACAGGACAGGTAGCTAGGGATACAGGAGCCGGAGCAGGAGATGGTGGTGTGAGCTGGTGATTAGAAGGAGGAAAGTAAGCAGAACCCAACAGGTGAAAAGTTTGGAAGGCTGAGAGGATGGATGGGTAGGCATCCTCATAACCCCAACATGATGCTAGCCATGGGCCATGGGAAGCCTGTCTTCTGGAAGAAGAGGCTTTGGTCTATGAGTACTGAATCTCTTGATAGACCAAACAGTCCTACACTGCAGGACCTGGCGCAGGTCTCCTTGGGGTCAGGATGGTGGAACAGCATGGCCAGGGACCTCTCAGGCATCCTGGAAATTCCAGTTCTTTTGCTGCTGGAATGGGAAGCCTGGGCAACATAGAAACTGCATGTGGACCCAGGGGGTGGCTAGAGTGTGATTTCTCTCCTTTGCCTACAGAAGCCAGCCCTGCAGTTGCTGGGCAGGGAGCAGGGCTGGTCAAGATGCAGGGAGTGGTGGGGAGAATCAGAGAAAGGCAAACCACACCCCGAGCTCCTGGGTGCAGGGGCCTGCATGTTGCTTCTTTCCCAGAGCACAGCCAGAGCCGGCCCAGTGACAATGAGTGTTGGTCCAATTGTTTGATAAGAGAGATATGAAATGAGATATAGTCACAGAAACAGGGTGATAGAGAAGCAGAGAAGCCAAGAGATGAGAAGACATGTATACTCAGGGAGAAAACCCTACAGATAATGGAAAGGGAGAAAAGAGAGAGAGGAGAAAAATAAAACAGAGCAGAGACAGAGAAGGAGAGAGAGAAGATAGTGTCTTCACCAGTCCCAAAATAGCAGCTGCTGGTGCCGGCAGCCTGCCCTGAGATGGCCCCTTAATTGGGGCTGAATTCAGCATTCTCTGAGCCCAGCGCGAGTGTCACAGGATGGTGTGTGCTGGGCCAAGGTTGTCAGAAAAGACCCAGCTGGAGCTGGAGTGTGTACTGTGTGTGTGGCTTCCTGCCCTGGGCTCCCCACACCCTCTCCAGCTCCCATCCTGCACCCCCAGCCCAGCCCATGGAGGCTGTTCTGAGGGGAGGCAGCCCCTCTGGGGAGGTCAGGATCTCTCCTGCTCCCCTGGGGAATGGGGAGAGGAATGGGGCTGAAGGAGCCGGGAGATGGCAGAGGGGAGCGGATGATCATTGCATCTGGGAAAGAGACGGTGTTTGGACAGTTGGATACTTAGTGCTGTTATTTTAGGGCCGAGCTACAGTTTCACAAAACTCTCTTAACAGGCTGATTTGTCTGCCCACGTCCTCTCTTCCAGATGCCAGCACCCAGTTGTGTGGCCCAAGCAGCCATAATTTAAGGTACCACCTCCTCTCCAACCCATTCCCCTATTGCTTCAGAAGAAGGGCTGGTCCCGTGTCTTAAGGGAGCACAGACTTTGCTCCAGCCAGTTATAAAAGGAGGCCTGGCTGGGCTCCATTTCTCCTTAGGATAAAATGAAAATACCTGCTATTCTTCATGCCACAAGGAATTTTCATTAGATGTCAAGAATTTTCCAACAGCATGACAACCAAGATCGGCATTCAGGGAGAGTTGAGTTGCATGACCAAGACCCCACTTCCCTGCCCTATCACATGGGAAATTCAAAACCTTTTCTACAGTTTAATCTCTACCACATCTGTGCTTGTGATGCTTGATGCTGGGTTAATTTAAAAATATGAATTGACAATTAGTTGGAAAGTGTCCCCAGACCCAAAAGAAGAAGAGAAGGTGATTAATATTGGTATGTCAGGCACTATGCTAAACAATTTCCCTTTGTTATGTCACTTCATCCTCATAACAGGCCTGCAATGTTTTTATTATCATTTCTGCTTTCAGAAATGGGAACAGTAGCTAGAAGAGATTAGGTAATTTGCCCAGGGTCACCTAGCTGGTTAGTGGAAGAGCTGGGACCAAAACCCTGATCTGCTTGCTTTCAAGGCCCATTTTACTATGCCCTGTGACCCAAGGACATGAGGGAAGGCCTGCTTCTAGAAGCAAGGCTGAGAACTGCCATAGAGAGTGGAGTGAGTACTCTTTTAGGAGATTTGGGAGAGATTGAAATGCAGGGCAGCTCTACTCTTGGCTGGCCTTCATCCACGTAGTCAGATGGTGGGCAGAAATGTCAACAGGAAGCCTAATCCTAAGTGGCCAAGACTTTAGAGCTAGTGTAGGTTGGGTTCACCTGGAAGCAGGCTCTGACGTGATTAGTATGCAGAAAATTTATCAGGGAGTGGTCTCAGGACCGATGCTTGTAGGGGAGGGTAGCAGGAGAAAGTGGGCTGCAGCCCAGTCTCAGGGAAGGCCTCCACTGATTCCACAGGAGCTGGGAAGCTCGGATGATCTTTCAGAGCTGTCTTGAGCTGGGGTGAGGAAGCTGGACCTTTACTCTCTGTCATTGACCAGGCATTGGTGGTGACTGCCCCGAGGAGTGGGTGTGACCTAGGACAAGGACATTTTCTTCAGTGGAGGCAATTCCAATAGAGAGCAGACAGATGGGAGCCATCAAACAACCACTTCCCAGCAGCTGGGAGAAAAACCTGTAGGGGCCATCTGTGTGGCACAGCACAGCATCCCTGACAAGGCTCCTCGGTGATAACGGTAGGACAGGTGGGGTGAGGGAAGACCAACTTCAGGAGAGACAGAAACATCAGACATAATATAGACCAGGACGAAGATTTCCTAGGGACAAGGGTCTTATGGGTTATGAGAGAGAGGGAATGAAGCTGGGCTGAGGAATTCTGGAAAAGAATCTCAAGCTTGCCTCTGTCTCCTGTGTCAACAATGCCCAACAGAAAAGGAGCCCAGGAAATCAAAGCTGAGGACAGAGCCACCTCCCGGCTAACACATCCTCCAGAAGGACCCTGAGTGCCCAGCCCCATGTGGAGCTACAGTAGGTGCGAGGGAAAGAGGACAGAAGGGAAGGACAAGGAAAGGACAGGTTGGTCCTGTCTCAAGGCATTCACATTCCGGCTGGGGGTGCAGCTTCACATGTGGGAGCCGAGAGAGCAGCACACGGTGTGCTCCCAGGCTGTCTTGGATGGTTCTGCCAACTTTTAGGGTAAATTAATTCAGAGAAGGAAGCCAGCAAGGTGGGAAAGTCAAAGAGAGATCCTCAGAACAGAAGAGACTCAGGAGGAGCTTTGAATAATGGAGGGGAGTCAGGAGAACAAGGATCTGCATTCCTGAAATGTCCTCTTGCTTCCCTGCCCTGCGACCATGGCCGAAGGGAGTCATTACTCACCCAAGGTTGGTTTAGCTCCAGATTAAGAGGTGACCCAGAGAAGCACCCCGTCTTCACTCTTGCCTTGTAAACCATCGGTCCTTCCAGGTGCCCCGGATCTGTCCATGGTTCTGAATCCCAGGGCGCTGGTCCAAGCCTCACCTTGGGTGGATGTTTCTCCTGCAAGAAAGTAGCAGGATGAGCTTCCTCGTGTGGGGTTTGGGCATGGGGGCTGCAGCCAATGCCAGATCTGCCCCTGGGCAGAGCAGGGCAGGATAAGAAGATGTTTTTCCAGCAGATTTTCCAGTCGTGAACAGAGCACAGGCGTTGCCACATGCTTGGTGTTTATGAGTATGTGGGCAATTTAAAAGTGTGCCCTCAAGGGAGCTCATCTCTGGTGATGGACCCAGTGTATGTCTTGAGGATGGTGGTGGTAATACGGAGTACACATGTGATAAACGTATAGAATGATATACACAGACAAAAATGAGTGCATGCAAAACTGATAAAAGCTGTGGAAGGTCTTTAGTCTAGTTAATGATATTGTGCTACTAATAGTAGCACAGGTCTTGAAATTGCTACGGTTATCCCCATGGTCCCTCATACCACTGGGAGAAGCTGGGTGATGGGTACTTGGGACCTTTCTGTACTATTTTTGCAACTTCTTGGAGTCTATAGTTATTTCAAGATTTTAAACTTTGAAAAAAAAAAGCCATTGTACCAAGTGGCTGGTCCTGCTTAAGGGCCTCTTATTAACTATCTCTTCTTCACCCTATACATATCCTTTCGGGGCCCAGCTCAAGTTTCTCTTCCCCAGGAAGCTTCCTGATTACCCATGCCCACTTGTTGGTTTCTAAAGAACTTATGTTTTCGGGGAAGCCCGGGGTAGCTCAGTGGTTTAACGCAGCCTTTGACCCAGGGCGTGATCCTGGAGATCTGGGATCGAG
Organism: Vulpes vulpes; assembly: GCF_048418805.1. Taxonomy (NCBI): domain Eukaryota; kingdom Metazoa; phylum Chordata; class Mammalia; order Carnivora; family Canidae; genus Vulpes; species Vulpes vulpes. Next base: position 1,451,907 of record NW_027325803.1, read on the forward strand.
TCCCATGTCAGGCTCCCTGCATGGAGCCTGCTTTTCCCTCTGCCTGTGTCTCTGCCTCTCCCTCTCTCTCTCTCTGCATCTCTCATGAATGAATAAATAAAAATCTAAAAAATAAAAAAATAAGGAACTTGCATTGTGAACACACAGCCAGGTGTCTGTCCTATGTGGGTTTGTGTATCTCTTGCCTCCCCAATGGTGCTGAGGGTTCCCTGAGGGTGACGGTTGGATCTTCTGAATCTTCTGGCTCCTTCTTAGATCCTAAGGATACACAACCAGTGTTCAACAATTCCTTGGTTGATAAAGATCTGCTTCCCTTAAGACCCAGGCTCTTTCAAGTCCTGAATTGCCTCCTACTTCCCCGAGCTCCAATGGAGTCCAGCTTGGTGGGAGCCTGTCTCTGCAGCCATGTGAGGAAGTGAGAGAACACTGGACCTGGAGCATGAGGGCCACTGCACCAAGAACCACTTGCTGAACATCCACATCATCACAGAACCTAACATACATTGCATCGAATCTTCACAAGCACCCTGCAAACAGGGAGCTGCACCCCACTTTATGCATGAGAACAGGCACGCACCAAGAAGGTGTAAATAACAGAATCGCAAACCTGCTTCTGTTTCCCAGCTTTGCCACATATAAATCAGGTAAATGTGGGCCAGTTGCTTAGCCACTGTGATCTTCAATTTCCTCACCTGTAAAATGGGAAGAATAAGACCTTCATCACAGGGATTTTGTGCGAGGTAATGAAGTAACTTATAGTGTTTGCTCTTCTGCGGTTTCCTCGGAGGCAGAGCCAGGACTGTGTGTTCACAATGCAAGTTCTTTATTTTTTTATTTTTTAGATTTTTATTTATTTATTCATGAGAGATGCAGAGAGAGAGAGAGAGAGAGAGAGAGAGAGAGAGAGAGAGAGGCAGAGACACAAGCAGAGGGAGAGGCAGGCTCCATGCACGGAGCCCGATGTGGGACTCGATCCCGGGTCTCCAGGATCACGCCCTGGGCTAAAGGTGGTGCTAAACCACTGAGCTACCCTGGGCTTCCCCGATAACTTAAGTTCTTTAGAAACCAACAAGTGGGCATGGGTAATCAGGAAGCTTCCTGGGGAAGAGAAACTTGAGCTGGGCCCCAAAAGGATATATATTGGGTGAAGAAGAGATAGTTAATAAGAGGCCCTTAAGCACGACCAGCCACTTGGTACAATGGCTTTTTTTTTTAAGTTTAAAATCTTGAAATAACTAGACTCCAAGAAGTTGCAAAAATAGTACAGTTTGTTGAAGTAATCAATGAATGCATTAATGAATGAAAGAATAAACAAATGCTTGCAAAGTGCCCCTCAGTTCTGAGCACGGCGTGGAGCTCTGTAAATGTTAGTTCCTCCCTACTTTCCTCTCCATTGCAGCTCAGGCATTCCTGGTGTGAATTGCCATCCACACAATGCCAGGACAGCGGAGAAGCGGCTGGTCCCTTCTGGTTCCAAAGGAAGGAGAATATGCCCCTTGCAATTGGGGAGTTTGGACATGGAAGGAGGCCTGGGGGTCCCTGTGCCCCTGAACTCATTCTCAGGCCTGTGGCCAGGCAGGGCCAGGAGAAGACTGGTGCAGACCAGCAGCCTGGGTGGGGGGCCACTCAGGAGCCCTTTTCAGGGTGTTTAAAGAAGGGGTTTCAGGGGCTTAGCCCACAGCCCCAGGGTTCTCCCACAAAGTGACCTCTCATGAAGGTGTCAGGAGATCCAGGGAGGGCTGTGGGACACCCACCTTTGGAGGAAAGGCAATAGGGCTTTACAGCCCCTGTGTGCCTATCCCTCATGCAGAATCCTGGAATCCAAGCTCGTCAGGGGTGTGAGGAACACTGTCATTAATGCAGCTTCAGACAGGGACCGGTCCAAGGCTTAGAACACCTCCACCCCAACTGCCCCGGGCATAGGAGCCTTCCCCGGCACGATCCCTCACAGCTTGCCCTGGTGGGAAGAACAAGAACAGGCCATTCCAGCATTTCTGGGATCCAACGTTGCCCGAGTCAAGCTGAAAGAGCAGTGAGGTGGTAACTTCATACCTGAAGGTTCCATGGCCAACTGTTGTCACTGCGATGGTTGGGATAGAATCTGGCAATTTTGGAGTATTCGGGCTCATAGGTAAAACCCTCGAAGAGGGGTAACTCAGCCACAAAATTCATACTAAGGTGTAAATGATTGACATGCTAAGTTCTTCCCTGTCTGAACAATGTTGGCTCCAAATACAGACCTCTGAGAGGTCATTCCATGCATTGTTGCCTCCAGAGCTGTTCGGTCAGGTGGATAGGCGGCACATCCCTAATGCTCTGTCTTCCCTACACCCCAGCCTCCCACCCCCTCTCTGACCCTGGGAGTCCACATCCCTAGAGGTTTCTGGGTTTAATCCATATATCCCTTCAATAGAATCCCCATCACTCTGGCCCCCGCCCCAGGGATGGGAAATTTGACCAGTCGTGCAGGCTCCACCCCTTCTGCTTATTCCTAATTTCAGGACTGAAAAGAATGCCTGACACTAAGGCCCTTCCCATAAATCCTCCCCTGTGGTTGAACAGGTATGGACTAATTGTCCCATTTTAAAGATAAGGAAACTAAAGCTCTGCAGGTCGTGAGAAAGGGACTTACCTAAGGTCGCACAGGGAGACAGTGGGCAAGACTGAGTACAAATCCCAGGGCTCCTGTCCCGCCCGCCCTCCCCGGCAAACACCAGCTGCAGTGGCTTCCTCAGCCCCCTCCTCTGCCTCCAGTTCTTCCAGCTTGGACACGGGGGTCTGTCTTCAGGGAGAAAGGGCTTCTGTCCTCAGGAGGCTCATGTTAGGGTGTGCAGACAGGGGTGTGATGCAGGGAGGGAGAGGCGGCGAGGTGGGGCTGAAGGGCTCGGAGCAGGGAGACGAGGCGGGGCCCGGCTGGTAGCCCACCGTGGGATCAGGGGAGTGTCAGTGAGGGGACGAGAGCCAGTGAGGCTTCTGTGTTGGTCCACCCTCTGGCAGACATTTGCTCTTTGTGTTCAATCACCCCTCACTCAGCAGAGTCCTCCAGACACCCAGCGCCCCTGATGAAGCTCGGTGCTTGTGTCACCAGAGGCCAAACGCTCTGCCCACGTCCCCCAGCTGTCCCCACAGCCACTTCTAAAGACAGGTCTCTAGAGGGAACCTGGACTCCAAACTCACTTCCCTCCTCCCAGCACCATGGCCGAGGCCCTGCCGAGCACTGGAGCGCATCCTAACAGCAGCAGCCTGCCCTAAAGACTCCCAAGGTCCCCAAGGGCCTTGATAAGACGCAACAGGCTGAACTACGGGAATAGGGTTCATTTGTGCCAGCCGTACTCTAATCTTGCCCCGAGGGTCAACATTTTTTCTGAAATGTTAATGGGGTGAAGGCTCAGGCTGGTGAAGTCCAATCTCAGGACAGAGTCAGGGCTTCGTGATAGGAGTTAGGGGTTAGAAGGTGTCCCAAACAGTGGCACAAACCTGGTCTCTTTGGTTTCAGAAAGCAGGGAAAGACATATGGCCCTATCCACGTGGCTTTACAGTAAGTGCTTCTCTTTCCCCACCCTCCCTTGGGATCTAGTCCCCAGCCCAGTACTGTGGGAGGTGGAGGAAGCGAAGACCCACCATCAAGGGGCTCCATGCTCAGGGAACCAGATCAATCTTACACAGGAACCACTTCACAAGCACATTAGTTTCCTATGGTTACTGTAACAAAGTACCAGGAATTTGGTGGCTTACAGCAGCACACATTTATTTTCTTATGTTTCTGGAGGTCCAAAGTCTCACAGGGCTAAAATAAAAGTGTTGGCAGGGCTGTATTCCCTTCTGGAGGCTTTAGGGGAGAATCTGCTTCCTTGTCTTCTCCAGCTTCTGCAGGCCGCCTGTGATCCTTGGCTCATGGCGCCTCTTCCATTTGCAAAGCTAGCAGTGTTGGTCAGTTGTTCTCATGTGTTAGTCTGATACTGACTCATCTGACTCCCACTTCCACTTCCAAGGACTATGGTGATTACATCGTGACAACCTGGACAGTCCAGGACCATCTACCTAGTTTAAGATCAGCTGACTAGCAACCCTAATTCCATCTGCAAATTTAATTTCCCTTTGCCATATTAACATAATATATTCACAGGTCCCAGGGATTAAGACGTGGACATCTTTGGGAGGCAGGAGTAGCTGATGGGATTATTCTTGTCCATCACACTGATTCATTTTTTAAAATTAAAAAAAAAGATTTTTTATGTATTTATTTGACAGAGGGAGAAAGAGGGAGAGAGAGAGAGAGCACCAGCCAGAGAGCACAAGTAGGAGGAACGGCAGAGGGAGAGGGAGAAACAAGCTCCCCGCTGAGCAGGGAGTCTGATGTGGGGCTTGATCCCAGGACCCTGGGATCATGACCCGAGCCGAAGGCAGATGCTCAACTGAGTGAGCCACACGGGTACCCCCCATTAGGCCAATTTAAAGAGAGCATCTACCAGTGGGGCTCAGGCTTCCTTTGGGAGCTGGAGACCTGGGTTCTCATTCTGACTTGCCCACTGACTGGTGTGTGGCCCTGGACAGGTCCTTTCCCTATTGCACCTCAGCACCCCCTTCTGTATTCAAGGAGGATGAACTAGATGATGGCTGTACTAGTTTGTATAAAGCTGGGCTCTGAAACACACACACCAAGCCACACTTTAGTGGCTTTGAGAAAGACAGCAGGTATGTCAATCCAAGATGAACACCCCAGGTGTATGGAGGCTCTGCTCCATGTGATCATTTAGGGATTGAGATTCTCTCTCTGTCCTGTCTTGGGGCTTTGCTATTCAAAGTATGTTTTTTGAACCAATAGCATCAGCATCAGCATCACCATGGAACTCTTTAAAAATTCAAACTCTTGGGCACCTGGGTGGCTCAGTCGGTTGAGCGTCCAACTCTTGATTTCAGCTCAGGTCATGATCTCAGGGTCATGTAATCAAGCCCCACACCCGGCTCCATGCTGAAGGTGGAGCCTGCTTAAGATTCTCATTCTGGGGCAGCCCTGGTGGCTCAGTGGTTTAAGCATCTGCCTTCATACCAGAGCATGATCCTGGAATCCTGGGATCGAGTCCCACATCGGTCTCCCTACATGGGGCCTGCTTCTCCCTCTGCCTGTGTCTCTGCCTCTCTCTCTCTCTCTCTCTCTCTCTCTCTCTGTCTACCATGAATAAATAAATAAAGTCTTTATTAAAAAAAAAGATTCTCATTCTGCCCTCCCCTCAACTGCTTGTATGCATGTGTACTTTCACTCTCTCTCTCAAAAGATTAAATTAAGAAATGCAGACTCTTAGTCCTCATCCGCAGAGTTAGTGAATCAGAAACTCCTGGGGAGGGTGGGGAGCAACCCATGATCTAATAATACCCAGAGGTAATTCTGATGCACACTGAAGATTAAGAACCACTGTTCTGGGGCAATGTACTTATTTGCTTGGGGACAGCTGGGTCACAGGCATGTCTGAGTTTGGGCTTATGGGAGTTTGGGCTTATGGTAAGGGAGCACGGTGGAACACCCCCGAAGGTTCTGTGGGCCGGGCTGGAAAGAATACATACCACATCCACTATTGCTGAGAATTTGGCCCCATGACCACACTTAGTTGCAAGGGAAGTTGGGAAAGGTAGCCCCTAGCTGAGCAGCCACATGGCTAACTACTACCCTTCCACTATGGAAGAGGAGGAGGATGGATTTATTTTGGTATATAACACAGGCCTCCACTGATCACCTGAATGAACCCCAGAGGGGTGTCCTCATCTAGTTCAACCCAGCTCTAGAGTCAGTGACCTCAGTTACCCGGGCATCCTGATGGTGGCCATGATACCAAAGTCATTCTCCAGTGTGGAATGAGAGTGAGCCAAGGAGGGAGTGGAGAGAATGGCCTTACAAACTCTTGGCTTGCCTAATTTGAGTAGGCAAAGATTGGGGTGCAGAGACCATGTTTAGGATATCAGAGAAACTTTGATCTGTCACAAAATGCCAGAGGTTTTCAAGATATCCTAGGGGGACAGCAGGATGGGGAGCATGCTTGTTGCCGCCCCTCCGCCTCCATCAACACCATCAATGCCAACACTTATGGGGATGATTCACCATGCTCCACTCCTTAGTTTTATGCTTAATGACAAAATGACACCAACTGCTGGCTTCAGGATAAATGGGGAAACAGCTGTCCGTTCTCCCCTGCCTCCCTGCACATTGTTTTAGGAGCTTCTTAGGGGTTAGCTGAGAGGCCTCCTCCTTTATCGTGGTCATGGCCTGGAGAGAGGGAACTGGCCTCCCGCCGGGGTCAGAAGCCAAGTGTGTGCGTTTCTTTATTCTCTCTCCTTAGCTACATTGAGACCCTCCATTTAGATTTTCTGATAGTGTCACGGGCATTCTGGACTTGCTCAGACGGCCCGAGTTGGCTGAGCTGCCTGTAGAAACACTGTCCGGAGCTGGGCTTGGTGTTGGGCCTCAACTGCTGCAGAGAAACAGTGAAGATGGTGCCTCCTGCATTTTCTGTGGCTCTCGGGGAAGATGCTGCCTGTTGTGCAGCTCAATGTACCCTAAGTAATGGCTCCCGTGATAAATTCTGCTTAGAATTTAATGCCAGGGACATGTTTATGTCTCTTGAAAAGCTGGCCTTTTGTTCTGGCAGGGAGAACACTATATCCTTTTGGTTCCACCTTGGTCTGAGCTGCCAGGAACCTCGTAGCTAAATTTAATGATTAATTGCAACACCTCAATCTTTTCAGTGTAGGATATAGTTCTTGCTTCCTTACACATTCACTGGTGTTGCTCGGCGGGACTTCTGTGCTAGTCTGCACTGACGGCAGAATCAGCTTGCTGAAGGGCAGCGTACAGTCCAATATCAGCCTCAGCAGACTGGAGTCCTGGCAGGGGTGATGGGGTTGGGAGGAAGGTCTCATGCATCCCGAGTCAATTCTTAGAGAAGCTGAAGGCGGAGATCCACTGCTACGAATCTTATTTTTTTAAAAAGGTTTTATTTATTAGTTTGAGAGACAGAGTGCAAGCAGGGGTATGGAGAGGGGCAGGGGAAGAAAGAAGCAGGCAGCCCGATGCGACGTAGGGCTCGATCACAGGACTGTGGGATTATGACCTCAGCCCAAGGCGGATGCCTAACTGGTTGAGCCACCCAGGCGCTCCTGGAGCCTATAGATCTTTATCTCAAACACCCTCTCCTGAAGGTACGCTCTCCCAGACATCACCTCCAAACTGCTTGGATGTAGGAGGATTTTGAATAATGAAGCCTGCAGGGGAACACTATGCCGCTGCGAAATGAATGAGGAAACTTCTTCAGAAACAAAAAGATGTTTCATCAGGTGATGAAAGAAAGGAACGGAATGGCATGTATAGAATACTAACTTTTGCAAACAATGGGAAGAAATGTGACTGCCTATTTGGCTTTGCTTATATAGACATATGTGGGTTCTGGAAGTCTTCTCAAGGAATTAGTAACGGTTATGGGGAGGAGTGTTGGGAACTGGGGTCTTAGATGGGAAGGAAAGGAAACCTTTCACTCCATAGAAGCCTTTCACTATATAGCTTTAATATTGCTTCATTTTTGAACCATGTGAAGATATTTAGGTTCAAAAGATCAAAAATATATGTATCTCTGCTCAAAAGACACTGCCCTGTCACAGTCATGTTATTGGTTTCATGAAGACAGGTACCTGGAGCCTCAGAGTTTTGTCTGTGAGTGCTTACCTCATACAACCCCATTCCAGGTCAGCCTCCCCTGAAAGGGCCCCTGGGGCTCACAGCTTTGGACGGAACAGGCTATACCCCCAGAAGAGTGGAATGTGGGCTGAGGGGAGGAGAGTGAAAATGCTTCTCCATGTCTTTTTTTTTTTTTTAAGATTTTATTTATTTATTCATGATAGAGACACAGAGAGAAAGAGGCAGAGACACAGGCAGAGGGAGAAGCAGGCTCCATGCAGGGAGCCCGATGCGGAACTCGAACCCGGGACTCCAGGATTGCGCCCTGGGCCAAAGGCAGGCACTAAACCACGGAGCCACCCAGGGATCCCCCTGCTTCTCCATGTCTAAGAACATGTGATAGTCAGGGCCCAGGTTCCAGAATGGTCTGCCCTCATGTTTGTCTGTCAAGGGCATCTCCTACTGAGACAAGCTCTGATACCATTAAGTGTCATAAGAGCAATGAGAGTTCAGACACTGAGGTTTTGGATTCCAACTCTGCCTTGGGTCTGGATTGACACTGGGGACTATTATTGGTCTGGCAAAATGTGGTTTGAAAGAAGTAGGTTGTGAGAAGTAGGATGGCAAAGGCCAAGACACGCATAAATCAGATGAGAAAGGAAAGGGGGAGGGAAAGAGAATACGTGAGCAGATGACAAGACAGAGGCAGAGACTGGCAGTGAGTCCCCAGTACCCTGCCCCTGGGAGAATGACCCCCTTTGGGATCCCCCCATGTAAGGGGTTGGGGTGCTGAGCACTATCTTCATGGCCCCAGGCTTGGTCCTTGGCTCCAACTTCTCTCTGGAACTCTGGAATGTCCCTCCTTTGGCAATCTCTGGCCTTAAACAAGCTGATGCCTCCAGGACTGTGCTCACCCCATTTTTAGAGTGGGGAGACACAGAGCTCATCCCATCTGGCCCCTTCATTTTATGGAGAAGGCCAAAGTCCTCAGCATGGAGAGTGACTTCTTCAAGGCTGCACAGCTGGGACCTAGAATTGCCATCAGGGGTGGGGGACCTCCCTTAGAATATTCACATCCCCAGGGGACCCAGCCAGCAAATCAGGAAAGGGGGCTTTTCCCTTCCTCATCAAGCAGTTTATAATCTGGGGGTCTTCATTCCCCATAGGCAGGGGCTGCCCCAAAGTGAGACGCTTACCCGTGGGATGGTGGAAATAATGGGGAGAACTCTCAGAAAAGACTGCAGGGGGGCGGCACACTCGTCTGGGGCCATTAGGATAGCAAGTCAGGGAGATAGAGATGTATCAGGAAGACTGTCCCTGAAAGAGAAGCAGAGTAGCACAAATGATGACTTAGCGCCCTGATAAATCCCGACCTGGTATCTCGGTGTTCTAGCTGCAGGTGTGAATGCTGGACCTGTGACGGAGGGATGGAGGGCGTGCTTGGGATGATGGGGCGCTCCTGCGTCTCTCCGCTCTCCTCCAAGATGCCGGCCCTGTTTCGTGCTCAGTATCAATAACAAGGACGTGTCCTAGAATGAACGATGGTCCAGGGATGGCAGGACCGACCTGCCTCCATTACATCTTCTCTGCCAACAGAGCACTGCCAGGTCTGCCGTGGAGCCAGGGGAGATCACGATCTGGCTCCCAGTAGGCAGAGAGAGATCGGGGTGCAGGCCTGGTCTCCCACCTCGCTGAGCCCACCCAGGAGGCGCCCCTTCCTCTAATCTTCCAAGCCATTCCTTCTTGTTCTGCAAAGGTCGAGCTCCAGCTCTGCTGCATCCAAGAAGCCTGCACTGACCACTCTGGCCTACATCAAATTTTTCCCTCCCCCGACTCCTGCGCACTTGCTACGTGAACCACCCATCACCTTGAGTTAAGGCCGGAGTATTTCACTTATATCCGATTGCTTCATATGCTTCAATTCCGAATAAAACTATACACGTTCTTAACGTCACAGTGGGTCCCAGGGCCCCCCATGCCTAGCACAGAGTAGATGCTCAATAAATGGGAACTGAATGATTATCTTGAATTGGAGTCTCTTCTCTCCCACTGATCTAGAAGCTCATCAAGCATAGAGAAGCCACCTTCTCCCCTGCCCTGTTGCTCAGCACAGGTACCAACGCAGCACTAGAGAGAGTGGAGGCCAACAAGCCTGGCCAGCAGCACCTCCCAGCAAGGGCTAGCTCTACCAGCAGTGGGTGGCAGAGCAAGCTTGCCCCAGATGTTGGCGCTGAGCCCCTCATTCTTGCACGCGTCTCCCCACAGATCCCAGGCATCCCACCTTCCAGAAGGCTCAGACGGGCTCTCCCCATGGGGCCCCTGGACTTCCCTCCACCACAGCATCTAGAGAGCTCAGGGTCAGGTGGCCTGTTGCTTCCTCTGTAGGCTCAAGAAGTGGTCATCATGCCCGCTCTGCTCTGTTTTGACCAAGGGGCAGCAGCCCGGAAGGAGAAAAAGAGGTCAAGCTTTGTGACTTGCACCTCCGTGGAGCCTGGCTGACTCCCGCTCTTCCAGCTCTGGCCCCCAGGAGGCTCCGAGCCTCCTTCCCTTCGTCCTCTCCCCAAATGCCATCCACCTCCACCTGCACAGACCTCTCACGTGGTAACGGAGCCGTTCTTATTCCCCTGGATCTCGGAGAGGTCGGGTGTGTCCAGGCCTGTCCAGGAGGTGTGTGTGCGTCCTTGGGCCAAGGAGACGCTGTCACACATTAGGCCAACGTTTAAGCATCCTCATCTCCAGGAAGTTCATCCTTGTATCTGACCCAAATCTCCTGCAGTGCAGCCAAAGCCCAGTTTGCTCACTGTCCTCCACAGAGCTTGGCTCCTATCCCCAAGCTCATTCCCTCACTTCCTCTTTGCCGGCTGTGCAGCCAGGATGGGGTCATCCTGTGACCTCGCTTTAAATCTCAGAGCCTGGGGAACGGCTTTTATCATCCCCACCAGTTGGTTCCATCTGTCTTAATTACATTTTCGATTCTGTCACTTAACCGTCATTTCGTATTTCCTTCGGAGGCTGAGCTCGCCCACAAGGACCTGGCTGGGGAGTGCAGGGTGGGGGGTCCCTGCCTTCCCAGCCCCTCAGCCTTTCCCAGCCCCGTCACTCAGGAATGGCACATTGCTGGCACCTGCCCCGGGGCTCGCTCTAGAGGAAGCTGAATAAAACGCCGCCCTCACCCTCCACCCCAACTAAACAGCCTTGGCTGTGGCCCAAGGCTCTGATCCAGGATGTCCCTGCCAACTCCTCCAGCCAGCTGCCTGCCCGTGGGTTTCAGGGTGACCTGGGGCTTGTCTCCAAAGCACCACGGGAAGCTGAGAGTCCACCAGGCGGCCTGGGGCTGGGCACCTGCTCAACTGGACTCTTGCCTGGCTCCGTCTCTTTCTGAACTTTCTGTGAGAATTGAGGCAGCTCATTTTACCCCCGTGCCTGTACACCCTCCTCCCCTGGAGGGGATGCAGAGTCTAGGCCAACAAGTCTGGAGGAAGGGTAAATAGAGGGCCCAGAAGTGAAATGGCTTTGAGAGCTAAGTATGATATAATGAAGATATTACACTTACACTCCGATGGCCTTTCCTCACGGTTTATTATCCAGGGAACTAAGCAATTGGGCTCACACACAGGGGGTCAGTGAGCTCAGGACTCTTTCCGTCCCCATCAAACACGGAGCTCAGACCCAGCCCAGGCTGAGCCCTACCTCTGGCCTAAGGCTCTGGCCCTTGTCATAGACTAAGTTGAGCCCAACGCTGGTCACAGGTTAGCCTCTGTCCCTGTCTAATTTCTCAGCCTGGCCCTAAACTGTTCCTTCACCTGGACTGCCCTGGCCTGGTGTCTAAATCAGCTCTGACTCTGGCCGCTTTAGGCCTGTCCCCTCACCCCAAACACCTACTCTTCACAAAGGTGGGTGAAGGAGACCGTGGCTGCTTGTGAGCGGCCCATCCCCAGCGCTCGGCTCACAGGTTCACGCGACCATCCTGGTGCTCCAGGTTGCGGGCCCTGCAGCAGCCACCCCTGTTTGAAGGGTGGACGCAGCGTGCCTTCCCGGGGAGGGGCTGCAGTGGCGGAGGACAGGCCCGACCCAGATGCCACTTCACGACCTTGAGGCCCTGTCTTGAGTGCATCCCTCCGCATCCTTGTCTTCAGAGTCTTGAAGCTAATGTCTTACAGACACACGTCCCTTCCTTTGGAAAAAATGCCTAGCACGTTTCCCTTCACACCCCAGGACCTCCCTCCCCATCTCCCCCCTGCTCCAGGGTGAAAGTCAGCTCTCCTGGCAGGGTAGGTCCTGCCTCCCTCCTCTTGCCCCTTAAGCTCGGAGGGCACCTCCCTGGTTGGTGTGGCTGTGGGGAAAGGAGACAAAAGTGGCCTCCACTGGAAAGCCTTCCTCTTCCTCTTCCTCTTCCTCTTCCTCTTCCTCTTCATCTCCAGCTCTGCCTCCTCCAAGAAGTCTTCCCCGACGCCCATCCCACTCTCAACTCCCCTCAGAATCAATGGCCTGCATTTGGCACTGGTGTCACAGCACTGGGTACCCCTTTGCTGGTCGATGGAGTCTGGATTGCCACACCCCTGACAGCCAGGCTGATTTGACACCCCAGTGACATCAACACTACACATTCCGGAAGTGATGCCACCGAGGCCTCATCTGACATTTAACGGTGCTGGTTGAGGACATAGGCTCTGCTGCCAGAACAAGAGTGTCTTTCCAGCCCCTGCAAAAGTCCCAGCTTCTATGGCCTTTCTGAGGCCCTAGGAGGTCACCTGCACTATGACGCCCTTATCCTAGCTGGCAGGAAAGGTGAGGGGCAGTCAGCGTGCTCTCCTCCTCCCCTGCTGTGCTTTCACAGAGCCTGGAAGCCTGGGCGCTGCGTTTCTCAGACTTCTTTGCCACAAGGACTCTGGCTGTGACTAGTTCCAGCCAGTGAGCGTCACTCACATGTGATTTGGAAGGAGGAAGGACGGCTGAGGCCACTCTTCCCTAGGCAGTGGACGATCATGGGAGTTTTGACGGTGGCTGGATCTCCAGCTGCTGTGCGGTCACCCTGTGTCTGTGGGCGCCTATGATATTTGAGCAGTTTCCTGGCACTTCCTGACCTCTGGTTTGTAGCTGCCAGGATGTGACCACACATCCTAGCAGCATCCCACAGCCTGCATGCTTCCAGCCTGCTAATGGATTTTGGAAGCACCTAGTCCTTTATTAAAGCCCCATTTTGCTTGGAACCGGAGAGTAGTTTCTGTTTCCCATACTGCACCCAGACAGATTTTCAGATTGCGCGCATCACATCCTGCTGGCCAGACCACATCCAGGGAAGCCGGGAAGTACAGATTTTGTCCTAAGAGGCCATGGCCCCAGCTACAATGCAGGCGATCTATTACCAAAGGAAGAGGGAAGGAGTGAGCATGAAGGAACACTCGTGCTCTCCCTCGACTGCTACGCTAAACCTGAAGAAGCTAACACAGGCCTCGTGAATGCTACTACCCAGCACTGTTAACTTTAAAGCGCCCCAAGACCTTATAACTACAGAGCCCCGCCCATGAGCCCAAGTCTGCTGATATAACCAGTCAGTTTCTCTGCCACTGATGTTCGGTCCCAGGTGCTAATGAATGAAGGCCTCGGGTCACAGGCTCTGGGCTCCTCTGTCAGCTGAGCCTCCCGCTGCGCCTGCCTTTCTTCCCTACACTAATGTAATAAGCCCTATGCCTTCCCTGGGTTCCCGCCATTCCAGCGCTTACCTCTAACTCCCTACCAGCCACAATGGATTGTTCCAGTCTCTCTATGGCTCTGCCTCTCCTGCAAGATGGGGTGGAGACTGGGGTGGCAGGGGTCTTGTCCGATTCATCTCTGGACTACGTGAGCCCAGCACTGTCTGCCCAAAGCCTATCCTCCATCCATGTCCAACACCCTGTCTTTCCCAAACCTGCAGTGCTCTCTCCCGCCTCTGGGACTTGACAAAGGGTGCTCCTTCTCCCAGCACATCTTCGCCATCTCCCTCCTCGGATTCTTACCAGCAAGACCCACAAGGTTCCATCTCTTCCAAGAATCCTGACCCCTAAAGGTGGACCAAGTGCCTCCTAGAAGCTCCCACAGCCTCTAGGATTCCTTCTCCACTCTTTCTGCTCAGAGTGTGGCCTGGGAGCAGTGGTATCAGCATCCGCTGGGAGCTCGCTGGAAAGCTGGTGGACTCCAGCCCCACCCGGACTCCTGAATCACGACACGTGGTTTAACAGCATCCTTGGGTGATTCCCTCACACATTCAAGTTTGAGAAGTGCCGCTTACCACTCCACTGATTACATGGACTGGGATTATCTCTCTGGGGTCTTCTACCAAACTGTGACTTTATTGGAGGGCAATAAACATTTCTTATTCTTTTTCTCCCCTTCCTTCCCTCTCCACTGGGGTTGCTAGACCTGGCAAATAAAAATACAGGGCACTCAGTTAAATCTGAATTTCAGATGAACAATGAATAATTGTTTTAGTACAAGGGTGTCCCATGCAATATTTGGGGCATAGTTACACATGAAGTGATTCTTCGTTTATCTGAAATTCAAACTCATTGGGGTGTCTTGTATTTTATCTGCAACCCAACCCTGCCCCTCTCAGCACCTGACCTGCCCCCAAGGCTACACAAATCCACGTTTTCTGAGTGAAGGAGAAGAGAGTCTCATCTATAAACCTAAGAAGCTTGCCTGCCTACTTTTCAGTGTTGCTGCTAAAATAAAACTAGCTAAATTGCTTTAGAAATGCAAAAGCTGTGTGCAAATCCTCATTGCCACTGCCGTCATCCAAATGGCCCCAAATACGTTGAAGCTAGACTTTGCGAGCATTTGCGTATGTTGGTAATTCTTTTCTATTGCTCAGATCAATCTGGATGTAGCACATTAGGGCAATTGATATTATATTATAATCATGTTATTACTATTATTATTGCCACTCTTGATACTGTCATAGTATGCTACTTTATGGATCACTGTGATTATTTTTCTTGCAGAGAATTTTCCGTTCTTGTCAGGGGCTTCATTATACATACTGATGCCCAGATCCTTCCCCAAGGCTCTGAATGGAGGGTGCCTGGAAGCCCTGCCTCTCCCTCAGTAACCACAGCCCTCGATGGATACCAAAGCCATAGAGTGAGTGCTCTGGCGTTGGAGCCCTTTGGGGAGAAACAGAGATAGAAGGTTATTTTCTGAGTCAGAATCTAGGTCAGTGGTTCCAGAATTGTGAGCCTTGGACTGGAAGCATTGGCATCACCTGGTAGATTGTTAGAAATGCAAATTCTCGAACTCCACTCCAGACTCCTGAATCAGAAAGTCTGAAAGTGGGGTCCAGGATCTTGTGGGAAATTTAATTCACCCTAAATATGAGAATCACTGATTTAGGTGGATGTGAGAGGACTTGGAACTCTCAGTACTATATCCTTTTATATAATTCCACCATAATTCTAATTTCCATACTACAATTCTACCATAATTCCTCCCCCATATATATATATATATATATATATATATATATACATATATACCCTGTTCTCTCTCTTTATTTCTCCACTTTTCTTTCCCCACCAGGGGTATTTTATTTATTTATTTGAATTCCAATGCAATTAACTTACAGTGTTAGATTAGTTTCAGATATACAATATAGTGACTCACAATTCCTTACATTACTTAGTGCTTATCGTGGTAAGTGTACTCTTACTCTCCATCGCTTATTTCACCCGTCTCCCTACCCACCTCCCCTCTGGTAACCATCTGTTTGTTCTCTGTAGTTAAGAGTCTGTTTTGGGCTTTGTCTCTTTTTTTCTTTGTTTGTTTTGTTTCTTTTTTTTTATTTAAAAAATTTTTTTAAAATTTTTATTTATTTATGATAGTCACACAGGGAGAGAGAGAGAGAAAGGCAGAGACATAGGCAGAGGGAGAAGCAGGCTCCATGCACCGGGAGCCTGATGTGGGATTCGATCCCAGGTCTCCAGGATCACGCCCTGGGCCAAAGGCAGGCGCCAAACCACTGCACCACCCAGGGATCCTGTTGTTTTGTTTCTTAAGTTGTCTTTCTCTGGCCAAATTATTTCAGTTAGCCTTATACCCTCTAGATCCATCCATGTTGTTGCAAATGGCAAGATTTCATTCTTTTCATCACTGAGAAATATTCCAGTGTGTGTGTGTGTGTGTGTGTGTGTGTGTGTGTACCACATCTTCTCTATCTATTCATCTATCGATGGACATTTGGGTTGCTTCCATAATTTGGCTATTGCGAATAATGCTGCCATAAATGTAGGGGTCCATGTATTTTTTCAAATTAGTGTTTTCATATTCTTTGGGTAAATACCCAGTAGTGCTTGGTTACTGGATCAAATGGTAATTCTATTTTTAATTTTTGAACAGAACAATAGTGCCATACTGTTTTCCATAGTGGCTGCACCAGTTTGCATTCCCACCAACAACTCTCAAGGGTTCTATTTTCTCCACATCCTCATCAACACTTGTTGTTTCTTGTGTTTTTGATTTTAGCCATTTTGATAGGCGTTAAGTGGTATCTCATTGTGGTTTTGACTTGCATTTCCCTGATGATGAGTGATGTTTAGTATCTTTTCATGATTTTTTTCAATGTATTGTTGGATTTTAATATTTTGTTGAAGATTTTTGCATCTATGTTCATCAGAAATATTGCCTAGTTCCCTTTTCTGTGGTGTCTTTATCTGGTTTTGGTTATCAGGGTAATGCTGGCCTCATAGAATGAATTTAGAAGATTTCCTTCCTCTTCTATATTCTGTATAGTTTGAGAAGAACAGGTATTAACTCTTCTTTATTTTTTTAAAAGATTTTATTTATTTATTCATGAGAGACACAGAGAGGGGGTGGGGCAGAAACACAGGCAGAGAGAGAAGCAGGCTCCATGCAGGGAGCCTGACGTGAGACTCCATCCCAGGTTTCCAGGATCAGGCCCCGGGCTGAAGGCGGCGCTAAACTGCTGAGCCACCCGGGCTGCCCCATTAACTCTTCTTTAAACATTTGGTACAATTCACATGTGAAGCCATGTGATCCTGGACTTTTTTGTTTGTTGGGAGTTTTTTAAATTACTTATTCAATTTCATTGCTGATACTGGTCTGTTCAAATTTTCTATTTCTTCCTGATTCCATTTGGAGGTTACATGATTCTAGGAATTTTCCCATTTCTTCTAGGTTGTCCAGTTTGTTGGCCTGTGATTTTTCATAACATTCTCTTATACTCCTTTGTATTTGTGTGGTGTTGGTTGTAATTCTATCATATTTCAAATCCCCGTACCATAACTCTACCATAATTCCAATCCTGTACTACAATTCTATCATATTTCTAATCTCCATACTGTAATTCTACCATAATATCAATCATGTACTACAATTCTTATCCCCATTTTATAATTCTACTGCATTCATCAGGATCTAGGAAGACAGGAGAGTGAGAGAGAGAGAGAGAGAGCATGGGCACCAGAGGAGGGGATAATATTGGCTGACTTGGTATCTGGCTCCCATGGCCTGGGTCCTCCCTATACTCACAGCCTTCCCAGGGAAAATGTGAATTTCTACAGGTGGGATGGGGGAAGGTGGAGAACTCAAAGCAGAGGAAATGTCACATGCAAAGGCCGTGAGGCTTGGCAGCAAGTTTGAAAGAGAATAGAATGGATTTCCAGATTTGACTGGAATCTTGGTATCCATCAAGATGGCTTACAACCAGAGCACAGTTGCCCTTGGATGCCACAGGACCTGTTCAGATCTTATCCATTTGTTTCTTGAAGGGCTCTGAAGGTTTTTGACAGGAGAAGCACATGGATGGAGCTATTCTTCTGTAGGATGGAGATGGGGAGAAAAGAAGTTGGGAGCATAAAACAAGGCATCCATCAGGATTGATGCTAACAGCCACAAGGACAGACCATGGCTCCAGGTTGCACAGCATGCTGCCTTGGGGCCCTGGCTCCATGAGTAGAGTTGGCATCCTCCACAAAGGTGTCTTTTTTACCCACAGCATTAGAAAAGTGAAAAACCAGCCCTGGCCAGTTGGACTTTGCAGGTCTTGCCAGCTGGGGGTTTGGGGATCTGTGAACAGCCTTAGCTATGACAGCTCCAGCACTCTCCGACAGGCCTTGGGTTTGAGTTTTCCAGCACAGACTTTGATCTGGCAGCAGCTATTGCCATGGACATTTGTGGGGGTTGGCTTTCGGGGGGGGGGTATAGGGATTGGGACTCACAGAGGTCATGATGTTAGGTGGGTTCTTGCCCTGCTCCTTCCCTGCCTCCCAGGCCTGTGGTGTGGAGGCTGACCTAGGATATGGGCTTGTTAAGATTTGGAGAAGGAGTCTGGGGTGAGGGCGGGGGGTGCAGGCTAGGGGAGAAGGAAAGAATAAATATTTATACCACTCCTGTTCACCTTCCCTCACCATTTTCATCTTGCTCCAGCCATGCCTCAGGTAAACAAGGGAATCTCCTCTCTTCTTTTGAGGAGCATTGAAAAGAACATCACGCTCCATTGCCCCCTGTGGATTGGCAGCTTTGGGAATATGGCTGGATGTGGCTTTCTCATAAAAGGTATTGGCCATGAAGGCAGCAATGGGGCTCCCTTCTGTGGTTCCACAGGCAGTAGGAATCACCGAGAGGGTCTCTGGTAGGAGACCAAGATCATGGTTCCACTTTATAGGAAAAAATACTTGTCTCCAAGTATAATGGACACACCCCATGGAGATTCCAAATATGACTGTATGTGTGTTATGGGGGAGAGATCTCTACACAGGGCTGGTCCTTTGAAGGCGATATGAACAAGTCAATGAATTGACAGCAATTGTGGGAAGGTTCCTCCATTGTGCCCCTAGGTTGGGAGACATGAATTACGTGTGTATAGTCCCTGGCATAATGTAAGCACTCGATAAATGCTTGCTGACAAGTGGTTTCATTAATAGGCATTGAGTGGTCACTATGACCCAGGTCCTTTTGTGGCCTTACGAACCCCTCCCATGATCTTTTGGGGACAGAGCCAATAATATTTGAAGATCATGGGATGTATCTCCTTCACTTTCCATAGACATCTGGTTTCACACTCTAATGGAGGATCCCCAAGGGAGTGCCATGTTTCTACTTCCTAAAGTCTAAATGTTAAAGCCGGGGCTTGTCAAGACTTTTAACTAACTCTCATCCACATAGTAGAGATGGAGAAATGGACCTACTGGTGGGAAATTACTCATCACAAGTTATAAAAGGAGTCAGAGACACAGTCAGCACTAGAATCTGGGTTGCCTGATTTCATACTGGCACTTGCTTCACTGAGTCATACTATCATTCTTCAGTACCATCCGCAGGGGGGCAGGGAGAGAGTTTCCCTAGGAGTGTCCTGACATCATGGGGCCAGAGCTCCAGGGTTTCAGATCTCCCTGTTCCTCAATCTCCTAACAAAGGACCTCAAGAAAAGCTATCTATCTCTCATCCCTCTGGATGGTCAGCCTTTTGAATTATGTAACCCATGACTTGAGAGCAATTACTGGGGTTAATGGTTACACCTTGGGCAGCATAATAGCTAAGGTCACAGAATCTGAAACCAGACTGACTGAGTTCATGTTCCTGTTCTGCACTTACTACCTATGGTGATCTTGGCCAAGTCTTTCAACCTCTCTGTGTCTCAGTTTTCTTCTCTCAAAATAAGGATGCTAACAGTGCCTACCTTATGGGGTTGCTGTGAAGAAGAAATGAACTGCTTTTGTAAAGGACTTAGAGCAGTGTCTGACTCACTGTAGGAGCTAGACAAAAGTTTAATATTTAAAGCACTGTTGTAGTCTGGGTTCCCTAGAAACCAAGCCCAAGACAGAGATTCAGATGCATGGGGTTTATTGAGAGATCCTTAAAGGAGAAAGGAAGAAAGAGAAGGAAGACAGAATATGCGAACAACTTAACTAAGGATGTAGGGAACACCAGCTGCACCACAGAGGCAGTCTCATCCTGGGGAAGGGGCAGGAGTTAGGGAGAGGGGGCAGCCTTTAGCCTATATCACTCACCCCTTATCTACAGGATACCTTGAGCAGCAGGAGAGTGGACCATCTCAGAAAAGGTGAATTACTTTTGCTAAAGGTAATTCTAGCAAAGACAGGGCCTGTGAACTATTAGCAGCTGACACCTGCTGCAGCTAGGCAATGGGTGCATTGGCCCAGCAAAGGGGACCTGGATGGGGCACCAATGGTGCCAGCTCAGAGCACTAAGAACTCTCAAACCTCCCTCTGCTTGACAGAAGGGAGAGTATTGTCCTTGATCTTGACTCTTCCCTTCTACCCAGCAGGGCTGGGCTTTCTCTCTTACCATTCCCTGCAATAAATCAAAACTCTTATCAAAAACTAGAGACATTCAAGGGCATCCCCAACCCCTGCACCACATTATCAGTTCTCGGCAGCCCCCTACAAGCAGAGGGATCTCCGAAGGACCTCTGAACTCAGGAGGCTCCAACTCCTGGCACTCAGGCAGGGTCCAGCCTTCTGGTGAGAGCTTAACCTCATCCCCCACCGCCACCCCCAGGTCCCTGTGGTGGGGACTTAACCATGCAGGAATTTCTATCACACCATGAACACCTCGGAGGAAAATCGGCAAAATTAATTGGAAATTAAAGTCACCAAATGAGCACTGAATTAAGAAACTATTAACTCCAAATGACTGCTGGAAGGGAGCAGAAGTTAATTACAAAGGCTGCCTGGGTATTTTGCATGTTTTCTGCATCACAGTTATCGTCTCAGATCGTGATGTCTGAGTCTGATTAGAATTTTGTGGCTACCAGAGTTGTTTGTGGTGAGATATGCAGCCCACCCCAGGTATCCGTGGACCAACTCAGGCATCAAGGAGGCCTTCCCCTGCCTGAGATGGGGCCTCCCCACAAACTCCCTGCCTGATGCACAGCAGCATCCTCCCGCAGATGCCCCCTGCCTCAGTGCCCTGTAAGGGAAGCCATTGCCTGCAGCATCCCAGGGAGTCCTTGCCCGCACATTCTCATTGCATAATGGGCACCACCATCCACCTCATTAGGCTCTGCTGGGGATCAGGATTAAATGGGATAAAATGGAAGAAGCACATGGCTTATTAGCCAAGGGGGCTGTGGGAGAGAGGTGTGGGGTGGAAGCTGACTGCTTGCCAAGAGAACCTCCCAGATGTACTGCCCTGAAAGACAATTCTGGACCAGCTTTCTTCTCTCCCTGGGAGCAATCTACAGCAATAGTTGACTAACTAGTAGGATGCAAACTCCACAAAGGCAGGGGCTCTTGTTTTGATACAGTTTCTACCCTCAGCACCTAGATCTGTGTTTAGAACAATAAATATTTGTTGAATGAATGAGTGAATTAGACCTCCCCCGCAACCAGGAAACCTTCCCTTGCCCATTTACTGAGGGAAAGGGAGCTTTCAATGGCCAGTCAACTGCTGGGAGCCAGGTTATCTCAACTGAAGGATGTGGTTGAGGCCATCATGATCTCTCACAGGTGCTATAGCAAAGGCTCTTCGCTGGTTTCCCCACATCCCTTCTTGTATCCCTATCTCCCTCCCCCATTCTCTATATTGTGTACCTGAGTAATTTTTCTAAAATTTGTATCTAATCATGCCCTTCCCCAGCTCCATATTCTATGCTTCCTATAAAGTAAACTATAAAAGTCTAAATGGTCCCAGCCTACACTGGAGACCTTCAGAGATCTCTAGTTCCCAGAGCTTCCCTTCTAGAATTTTCCTCCTCTACAAAGCCCTTCCCAACCACCTGGGCTCATTGTGAACCTGGGTTCTCCCTGCTGTGACATTTTGTGTCTGTGAATTTAGCACAGAGCCAGACACGATCCAATATTTTGATTCCTTATTTAGTGTCCGATGAGTGTTTTTTCCTATCCTCTCATCGATTACAATCTCCTTCAGCAAATTGATTAGGATTTTCTTGGAGCTTCCGCAGAAAACCCAGGAAAGGGCTGAGAACCCAGAGATCTCATGTTGGAAGACACTGATTGCTCAATCAATTAATTCAGTGGCATCCCCCTTCCACCACATTGTCTTATCACAGCTGTGAGCGTGCCTCTGTTCAGTAATTCACACCCTATCTTGTAAGCATTGATTTTTCCATATGGCCTCAGCCTCTGGGCTGTGGGATCATTGAGCATGAGGGACAAATGTCCCTTCTCCCTGAAGCCCCAGCAACTGGTACAGTGCCTGGCAGGCACCTTCAGTAAGCAAGAGATGATGACATGATACACCCCGGCTCTTTTTTACCCCCATGCTCAGGGAAAGCCTTACCTATACCTTTCATTGCATTCATTCCTTCTCTTACTCATTTATTCATTACTTAATTCAGCAACTGCTTATTAAACATTGATTTATGTGTGAGGCACAAGGATAGGCATTGGAGAAAGAGCAATGAAAAGACAAGCGGCTTACATGTCTTCATTTCTCTACTATACAGTGAGTTAGTTTCCTGAGGTTGGGAACATGCTTAAATCACTTCCATGGTTCCAATGCTCAGTACAGGGCTTGACACATAAAGTGTTCACTAAGTATAGACTGTGTTCATTAGTAATGTGTGTAATTGGATTCATCCCCCTTTTAAGACTGTAGTTTCTCATTAATCCCATGGAATTTTACACGGCCTGACATTCTACAAGGCTGGTGTGATGTTTATCTATAGTCCTTGCTTGGCCAGCACTTTTTCCTCCATAAGGTAAGAGCATTTTCCTCTGGGGAACAGCCTTCTGCCACTCACAACCTAACCAGATGGTTACCTGCACAGCGACCACCTCGATCACCTCCCCACATAGGTCTGCCCAATCACATTGTCCCACTCCCCTGGCCAGTGATTGGCTCAGAGATGATCATGTGATCCCACCAAGCCACTGAGACTTAGTCCTGGGCTCTTTTGTTAGAAGAAAGGCAATGTCTCTTCTGCTGGGTGTGTAGAGAAGCTCTTAGAAGTGGACCTGTTTGCAGTCCTTTGTCCACCACGTGGTGCAGGCCTGCCTGAATGAAGTGAGTATTGAAGACACAGAGCCAAGAGGTGTCATGTGGCTGAGCTCTGATGGCATCACCTGAGTTCTGGGAGCAGTAAGATCAGCTTCTGGGCTTTCTAGCAGAATTCCTTTAATTAATCTAAATTGGATCAGGTTTCTGTTGTTCATAACTGAAAAAGTCCCAACGTGCTAAAAAGGCAATAAAGAAGTTTGAAACTCCTAGGTGTAGTCAGTTAATTGCTGGCATCAGATTAGAGAGGCTTGGCTCAAGGAAGATGAGCAGAATGCTGTGTGCCTGAAATGGATGAGTTTGGGACACATCTGTGGGAAGGGGCCAGAGAACACTACTGAGTTCATATTTGAGGAGGGTAGTTGAATTTGAAGAGAGGGAATGGACCTGGGACCCACACAGGGAAGTCTGTTTATTTAGGGATAGAGAAAAACTAGGGGAAGACCCCATCCTGAGTTCGGAGGAAAAGGTAGAGATAAAGGGAATTATCAACAATATAGGATTGTACTCAAAACAAAAATCTTCTGTCCCAAAGGAAGTAAACTAGAGAGGGAGTTGGCAGCTTACTTCCTATAAAGGGCCAGTTATTAACTATTTAGGCTTATATGTCATATAGTCTTTGCTTCAGTTGCTTAACTCTGCTGTTGTAGAGCAAAAGCAGTCATAGACAATAAGTAAACAAATGAACACAGCTATGTTTCAATAAAACTTTATTTAAAAAGCTGGTGGGACAGATTTGGCTGTGGGTCATGGTTTGCTGATCCTTAACCTAGAGCATAGACTGTTTAGTGCTGTAGACAGAACCACATGGGAGTGTGCGTCTGGAACTTATAAATCATTCTTCAGTTAATACCTAAGTTGTCTGACAGCCAGTGGGTTGGCAGTGGGTGGACTGGAACAATCTCTCTTGAAATAATCCCATAATCCCTAGATC
This sequence comes from Vulpes vulpes, assembly GCF_048418805.1. Classification (NCBI taxonomy): domain Eukaryota; kingdom Metazoa; phylum Chordata; class Mammalia; order Carnivora; family Canidae; genus Vulpes; species Vulpes vulpes. Next base: position 1,475,477 of record NW_027325803.1, read on the forward strand.
TTGGTTTAAGAATCCAGTCTTGAAGGGGTTAAGCATCCAACTCTTGATTTTGGCTCAGGTAATGATCTTAGAATTGTGAAATTAAGCCCCGCATCAGGTTCTGCTCTGGGCATGGAACCAGCTTGGTATTCTCTCTCTCCCTCTGCACCTCTCAACCTGATAAAAAGAAAAGGAAAGAATCCAGCCTTGAAGCTGAAAAGAGGTTTCAACGGCAGCCAGTGATGGGAAGCAGTGGGCAGTACCAAGGACAGTGCCACTCCTTGGAGGGCAAGGATAGTTTGAGAAACATCCTGTTTCCATATTAATAGAAAAGGCTTGTGATCAGGGCCAGGAAAGGCATCTTTGCATCTCCTTCTATATGGTGGAAGAGGCAAAAAACAAAACAAAACAATAAACCAAGCCTAGATATTCTGAGAAATGTCCTGAGAATCTGGATGCTTAATTCCAGAGGCTAACCTCTAGGATCATGTAACCAGTGAGAAAGAATCTTTTTCCTAAAAGATCTAAAAATAAGCCACAATTTCATGTGGGTGTATCTAGGTGGTGTGAATGAAAGCAGTGCCTGGAAGGGATCTCAGAAAGTAACTTTAGCTCTTGGTGTCTCCTCTTCCAGACCTGTCAAATGGAGATAAAAATCACATCCTCACATCCCTGCCTTGCTCACAGGGTCATAATGGTTATCAGATGAGACAGTGGACAGGAAAGTGCTGTGAGCAGCAGAAAGTATGGATGGGAGGAACTCTGTCCAACAGTCCAGCTCAGCCTCTGACCTGCCATGACTCTCTTTCATCCTTTTCTTTTTTAGTGTTTTTTTTAAAAAGAAAAAAATAAAGGCTTTTCTTTCCAAGTGATGCAGAGAAAATGACAAAACTAGTTTTCACCTGATCGCCTGTAGCAAGCATTGTTGGTCACACACTCAACATCCATCCTACCAGTCATTTCTCCCCTAACAGCACCTAGGCTGTATTCAGGGGTGACCTGTTCTAGCAGGTGTGGGTTTTACAAAGGCAATCATAGTAGTCCCATTTTTCCTTGCCAGTTGTTTTAGGAATGGATATTTGAACAACTCTGGCTTGCTGAGAAGTATGGATAATGTGCTCACATTGATTTAAAAAAATTTAAAAAGACACAGGAAGACCTCATCTCTCTCAGAGTAGGTTAAAAAGAGGTTTGAAGCCCATAGTGGAAAAGCAGAGGCAGAGCTGCTCCTGAAACCCTTGTAACCCATCCCATCTTTGGGCTTCCTGTTTTGTAAGATACTCAGGCTACTTGTGGTTTGAGCTAAGTGGGCCCGAGCTTTCTCTTACTTATAGCCAAAGGGGTCCTCACTGGTGATCACCACTTATGAGGAGCTGAGCAGGCACTGGAGATACTCATTGGCAGCCACCTCTCCTCTCACAGAGCTCCCCCTCACCTTCATCTCAGGGCTTCACCTGAAAATGAACCTGACAAGCCATATGCTCCCCAGGCCTGCACTCCTTTTTAATTAATCCTTGGGGGGCAAAGTGCTGGGGTGGGGGCCCTGGCTGTGAGAGTAGGGTCCTGTCTCCCTGCCCTTAGACCTAAAACTCTCTGCCATTCGCATGCCTCTTGCTTGCACTTAGTGTTCAAGGATAGAACACTATCCTTAGTGTTCAAGGAAATGTTTACCCTGATTTGTGCCAAGAATGAGAGAAGGAATTTTGTAGCTACTGGGGTATGTGCTTGGGAACCGCTGAGAGTTCAGGCTTGTATCCTTGGGAGCATAGAGACCCTGAGACATTCTCTTGGAGCTCAGGTCTGGGATGGGTTTATCTAGGGTGGAGAGCTCAAGTCACTCCCAGGTCTAGAAGCCACAAATTATGACAGCCCTCTTGGCTCCACCAGGCATCAGCTCTCCTTGAACAGAGGATTTCAGAGTCAACAGATGCTCAAAAGCATAGAATATATGGCTCAGAGGTGGGGGTGACATGAGGGGGACCATAGGGAAGCTCAGGACTTCCTCATAGGATGAACTAGGTCACATTAACAGGAGCCCAGACTGAGTCAGCAGAAGCATAGTGTGTGGTTGGGTTTACTCAGACTGAAGAAAGAAGGACTTCCAGCTTCAGAGGCTGGTAGGCAAGGAGACTCAGATCCAATTGGCCAGGCATGATGGAGGTCACGGGCCAAGGACAAGGAGAATAAAGTAGCATCCTGCTCCCTAAAGGGCTAAGTTCTGTTGACCCCAGACCCAATCTTCTAATGGCGTGGGTTTTTCTTCCCAACTCCAGCTCAGTATAGTCCATTTTCTTTGATGTCTTCCCCTCTGAAAACAGATGGAAGTACATGGAAAAACATGGCAGCTCTACTGAGGAGCTAGAAGAGGAAGCATGGCCTCCTGGATTGGCTTATCCTTCAGCCACAAAATAATGGAAGACTTTCAGACGATATCATACTCAGTGATTCTTTCACTCTCTCTCCATATTGGCCATCATTGCCCCATATTGACTCCACTCTGGAAACTAGAAGGATCTTTCTAAAACAGAAATCTGAGCACATCACTCTCCTGTTTAGAGCTTTCAATGGCTCCCCATTACCTTCAAAATGAAGTTCAATCTAACCTTCTTAACAAGGCTTAGGAGGCCCTTTATTATCCTGCCCTGCTTGCACTTCAAGCTGCATCTTAACCCAGACCCCTTTTTTGAATTCAGGGCATTGCCCACATCAGGTCTTCAAATATGCATTGTTCCCTCACATCTCTGAGCCTTTCTGGATAGACTATTTTATTCCCTAAAAATTTCCCTTGTCTCCTCATTTCCTATCCTTACTTGGTTGCCTCTACCCATCTTTTAGCTCTTACTAATGCCACTTCTTCTGGGAAGGCTTCTGTGATGCCCTGGTTCTGGTTCACTCCTCTTCCTGGGGTTTCCATAGCTCCTGAGCTTAGGCCTATCGAAGCTACTCACAGTTTATAGCCGTTCCTCTTTACCAATCTGTCTCTCCCATTTACCTCAGAGCATCTCAGATGTTAAATTGAGACATGGGATGTCAAATATTTTGACTTACAAAATAGGCAACTTCATATGGTTCCACCCAATGCAAGGACCATGACTGCTTTGTTATCTGTTGGATCCCAGTTTCTAGCACAAAATCTAAAACACAATGAGTGGGCAGCCCGGGTGGCTCAGTGGTTTAGTGCTGCCTTTAGCCCAGGGCCCGATCCTGGAGACCCGGGATCGAGTCCCACGTTGGGCTCCCTGCATGCAGCCTGCTTCTCCCTCTGCCTGTGTGTCTCTGACTCTCTTTCTGTGTCTCTCATGAATAAATAAATAAAATCTTTTTAAAAAACCACAATACAGTGAGTCCTTAGTAAATGTAGATCGTCTTCAGTGTAACTCCAATTTAAGTTTTAATGCCTGATGGCCAACATCAGCAGAGAGCTCTCTGGTGATAGAACCAGGGAGTATAAGGAAGTGGTCTCCTAAGGTCATCTGATTCAGCCTCCTGCCTCCTCCTGGCACTGATGCACATGTAAGAAGCATCACGGACGGCATTGCCCTGGCTGCTTTAGTCTAGAGCTATCCCCAGCCTGAGGTGCATTCCAACCAGGCCTAGAGCATGTTCTGAAGCTGGGGAGGCCATCCTCCCAAGCCTGGGTTGATGACATCACCATGGTCACAGATGATTGTCCAATGTGAACATTCTAGTGTTTTCCTGGGCAGAGGGTTCAGCATGCCTAGTTCACATGTGCAAAGTCAAGCCAGGCTTTATGGCCTATGAAAATCTCACATTGCACAGACACATTAAAGTTCTGGAAACCTATAGAAAACACCAGAAAGACCAGTCCCAATGCTCTGATCCTTCTCATTGGCAGGCACACCACATTGTGCTGCCCCAGGGCCACACAGGTTCTTGGATCAGGGACATAGGGTCTCCCAGGCTGGAGGCAGGCTCCTTGAGTGAGGTCTGAGTTAAGGCACCAATAACTGCTGTGTCCTCCTCACCAAGGAGGAGTGCAAGATGAGACTGTATCCTTTTACTAATGAAATTAAATAATACGCTCTTTCGACTCTGTCTTTTTTCCTTTCCCAATGCCTCCTGCTTATGATAATACCAGGATCCCCAGGGGAGCATATGCAGTCCAATATATGGTTCAATCCTGGGGCTACTGCCTCAAGGAGAGGAAAGTAGAGAGCCTCCTGGGCCAGGGCGCCCCGGTGCGCAGCGGAGCAGCTGAGCAGCTATGTCTTTGCGGTGCTGCAAAGGCAGATCCCCTGGCGGTGGCCAACGCTGGGCTGGTTTTGATGGTCCAGCAGCATTTGCTGCATGTGTGGGGGGTGCGGGGAGCACACACTGACGTGTGGTCATGTCGCATCTCTGTAGGTCTGAGGTCCCAGTGCTGCTTCCTCAGCTCGTGTGCACACTCAGCCCCACACACATCCACGCATATCTGCACCCTCTGGAGCCAAGTCCATCCATTTCTGCTCAGAACTAGCAGACTGTACACTGCTTTGTACTCATGTCCCCCAATCACTGAAGGAGACTCGGGTAGAAGTTTCCTGGGATTTCCTCCTCCTAGCTCTGCACCCTCAGTGCCTTTCTCTGAGTGTACTCATACCTAAGCCCAAGGGAGAAATGCATAGTTTGCTAAAGATTCTATAAGGCCGGTAAGGGGGGGGTCTACACTGTGCACCCCAGAAACAGCCTCCGGACCCGTCTCCAGAACCTGTGCTGGGCTGACCAGGGAGCGCCCTCTCGGGTCCTCTGCAGCCAGCCCCACCCCCTGCAGCGTCTTTCTCAAGATCAAAGTGCCCCCACTCAATTCCCTCTGCAGCCCTGGGGGCTCCTACTCCCCCAGTTGCGCAGACAAACCCAGCAAGGTGCCCGGTGGGCAGGACGCCGTCCCTATTCTGATTACTGATCCCAGAAAACAGACTTCGATGCAGAAATCCTTTGATTCTCCGTCATTCTGGTTGTGACCAGAGTGTCCTTGCACCCACCCCCACTTGCGCTCTGCCTTAGCACATCCTCCGGATGCTTTCCTAGCTCTTTACAGCTGCAAAGCCGTCTGTGGCCACAGCGATGCCTCCTCCGACAGACTGGGTACAGCCTCCTCCCCCCTACCCCCCCGGTAATGCCAGTCCCCAGGACCCCTCATCTGACCCCACTGCTTCTGACAGGCCACATGCCCTCAGCCTGGGGGGGGACACCCAGAGGGAGAGGACGGGGTGTGAGCTGCAAGGGCCAGGTGTGCTGTGCTGGCATGGGGGGCAGCTCGGAGATGGAGTTGGGGGAACAGATTTTGGCAATGAAGGAAGAGGAAACTTCTGGAGATTTCTGTAGTGGTCTAGCTCAGGCCAGGGGCGTCTGAACTGGGGTGGCCACCTTGAGGCCCCAAGGGGCTGGCTATGAGTTGTTTCTGAGCCAACTGGGTGTGGGCAGTTGGGCTGAGGGAGAGCCTTAGGAAAAGGAATGAAGAAAAAAAAAGGAAGGTGAGATTGACAGCTGGGTAACAGGGATTTCATGGGTCTGAGACAGAGAAAAAAGAGGCAAGCAGATTTCAAGAACAGTGGAGGAAAATGGAAGGAGATCCAGAGGCAGAGGAACGCAGAAAAATCCAGATGGAGACCCCACGGACCGGCCCAGGGGGCGCCTGCACTCACAGTGGCCGTGGCAGCCCAGCTGGGGGCACCCCTCCCCGATGCCAGCACCCAGGCTGGTACAGCCCCAGGAGGGGTGTGCACCCTGCTGGGGGTCAGAGGAGGGGCCGGAGGCCCTGGAGGGTGTCGCACTCAGGAGAAGGCAGCAGACACAGGGGTTGACTGGGGCCAGACCCCAGCCCTGGAACCTGTCTCTCCATCCCGCCCCCCAGTCCCCTCTCTGGACGGCACTGGCTTGGATCCAACACCCCCACTCCCACCCCCCACCCTCACCCCCACCCCGATCTAAAGGAAGTGGAGCCTGAGCCCTGCAGTACAGTCCTCACTCGGGGGAGGAGAGGCCACAGGCCCAGGAAGGGAGCCGGGGTGCAGGGAGCAGCAGCTCCAGAAGGCCCCAGGGCGATCCCCTTCCTTCCCTGAAGACAAAGCCTGTCCCTCGCACCCTGCACAGGCAGGCTGGCCCTCCTCTTCTGCGACCTTGGGCTGGGGGATCTTTTCTGCTTCGTCCCCTAGAGCAAAGTCCTCCTCACATGCCAGCGTGTCCCACCTCCTCATCCCTCCTCAGGTGTTCTCCACTGACCCCCCTGCCCCCCTCACGCCCAGATTCCCACGGGCACGTGCCAGAGGGCTCCTGCCTGCCTCCTCCGGATAGCTCCTCCGGACAGCTGCTTAGACCGCTCACTCCTTCCAGACCTCACCCTCTGAGCTCAGTGCTCCCCGCAAAGGGAGGGGGCTGAGGCAACAACAGGACAGCATGGCCACTTTCAGGTTGCCTAGCACATGGCTGAGAGCAGGACTTCACACATTGTCCCCAAGAGACAGCCCTGGGCACTCTACAGCGGGGGCCACGGCCTACGTGGAGCTCCCCTGCCCCGCTCCGCCAGTAGCAGGAGCCACACCTTCTCCTGGCCATGAAGACAGAAGGACAGAGGGTGTGACCCCTCTGAGGGGCTTGCCTGGTGAAGTAGGTCAGGCCAGTGGTGCGGGGGGAATGAGGGGTTCTAAAAGGCTCGTAGCCCAGGGGCTCTCCCCAAACCCCCACAGGACCCCCAGCAGCTTCCCTAGGTGAGGGTAAGGTGACTCGGCTCTCAGGGCAGCCCTTGCCCCTCTTTCCCATTCTAGATACCCCTTCTCCCACTGGCAGCCTGGCTTCCACCTCCAGGACCGGCAGGGACCCAGAAATAGGTCCAGCTCAAAGATGTGTCCTTTCCAGGGCGCCTGGCTGGCTCTGTCAGTGGAAGCCATGTGACTCTTGATCTTGGGGCCATGAGTTCAAGTCCATGCTAGGTATAGAGTTTACTTAAAAAAAAAAAAAAAAAAAGACATTTCTTTCCCATTTAACAGAGAATTAAAACAAGACTAAAAGGAAAGGGTGTGGGAAAGGAGAGTTTAAGATGCCCTCAGCTAGGAAGGGTCACCATCCTTCAATGCTGGGTGTTGGGAGTCTGGGCACACACACGGGGCCTCCTGAGCACTGCTCCCGGAGGAGAGGGTCTTGGGCCCGGGTGCAAGCTACCTCCGGGGAGCCCTGCTGAGGACCCTCACGCAGGCCAGCTTCCCCTTCCCTGTCCTCCCAGGCCCACAGCCCCGGGCTCCCCATTTTGGCCTCTGCTCTCATTACCCGCTCCGTGCTCTGCAGCCCAGGGCTGTGGAAGGATCCGTTTACTGAGGTCAGGAGACCAGCCCTGTACGTCTCCGGAGAGGCTGTAGGCAGACCGCTCCGTCTTGAGCTCTGGCATCCTTCCCGGCGGAGGTGGGCATGTGAACATGCCGGCCACAAGGGGCCTGGGGTTATTAATGGGGCCCTGTTTTCTCTCCTTGTCTGCTCTGTGTGCATCTGGACACGCTTCATATGCCTGCCTGCTCTGAACTTCTAAGGGAGGCACCCCCCACCCCCCAGCCCCTGAGTGGAGGCCACCTCTTAGATCCCTCTTTACTGGGCACAGCCTCATGACCCTCAGGGCACGTCTCCGCTCGAGAAGTGATAAATCCTAGGTCTAAGTGAAATCACGTGCCAGAGCAAACTCAGCTGGCAAATGACAGAGCCAGGATGTGAGCCCCGATGTGTCCCACACAGACTCCCCACCTCCCACTGAGGTCGCTCCTACGTACGGGCCATGGCGAGGCTGCAGGGAGGGATGCGTGGGCAAAGTGGGGAGCAAAGTGATCTGTTGCGGTAGGCTCCTAATTGGGACCAACAGGCCCAGGGGTTCTACCGGCTTATCTAGAATGTTCAAGAAGTGGCCATCTTCCCATGGGGGGAGTGGGCAGTGGGCATAAGCTGGGTCTGCTCCCGTTCCTGGGCCACCAAAGAGCACAGAGGTGCAGAGTTCCAAGTGGTCAGAAGGCCTGGGACCATGGCCTCTCTGGCCAATCTGCCTGCCTGGCCCATGCCACATGCAACAAGGAGCCAGTGGCATGTGGGGTCCTGCAATGGGGGCCCTCGATAAGTCAAAGACCCTCATAGACGGTATTGCATCCACAGGGGCACCTCGGGACTCTGTGGCTGGGATCGAGTGGAGAGGCGTCGCCCTCCAAAGCACGTCGTCGTGCTTTGCTCTGGTTGAAATGAAATTACCCGTGTTTCTTTCAGCACACGGCAGTTAGAACTGCAGGGATAGGCCCGGTGGGACACTTGCAGGTCCTTTTGTCCGCTATTTCTCAACCCTGTTATTTTTATTTATTTTTATTTTTTAAAGATTTTATTGGACACAGAGAGAGAGGCAGAGACACAGGCAGAGGGAGCAGCAGGCTCCATGCAGGGAGCCCGATGTGGGACTCGATCCCGCTACCCCCAGGTGCCAACCTGAGCTGAAGGCAGACGCTCAACCACTGAGCCACCCAGCCGTCCCTCTCAACCCTGTAAACTCCTGCCTCCCTTTGATAAATATAAGGACCTCACACTCGCCTTTAGTGATGGTGACATTTCTAAATGGAATCAGTGCAGAGCAGTGGCTCCCAAATAATCCCCAGGACCGGCCAGTGTTATCCTATTTGGGGAAAGGGTCTTTGTGGATGTGATTAAGTTAGGTTAGAGGAGAGATACCCTGGATTATCTGGGTGGCCCCTAAATGTCATCATGTGTAAGGGTCCAGGAGGGAGATGTTCCACGCCCAGAGGGAAGGCCTTGTGGCTGAGGAAGCAGAGGTAAGAGTGGTGTGGCCACAAGCCACGGAGTGCTAGCCGCCGCGACGATTCGGCAGAGGCAAGGAGTCGATTGTCTCCTAGAGCCTCCGGAGGGAGTGCAGCTCTGCCGAAATCCTCGGTCTCAGCCCGGGACTACTGACTCCCGGCTCCTGGCCTTCAGAACTATGAGGAACTGTGAGGGAATAAATTTCTGTTGTTTTGAGCCTCACAGCCCATGATAATCTGTTATGGCAGGAAACTCATACAATGATTTAAAACGAGCCAGAGCCACAGTGAAATAAGTAAGCTCTTTGTAAACTGCAAGAGCCACCCTTGGAGGTTCTCACTGTCCCTCAGGCTGAGCGTTTGATGTCATCCAATGTGCCCAGTTTACAGAGAAGAAGACTGAGGTCCAGAGAAGGTCCCGAGAACCTTCAGCAAGACAGCGAGGGAGGACTCTCGGTCCTCCCAGGGCCCCAGGCTGCCTTCTTCTACCCTTGATTCCCCTATCTGGGGAGGGAGAAGGGTCTAGAAAGGTCTGGTGAATCAGGAGAGTGAGCTTTGGGGCCAGGTTGGGAAAAGCCTGGAGCAGCAACCCCAATGTTAGAAGCTCATCTAAGAGATAAGGAGCAGATGTTCTAATATTTTTCTTACTAAAGAGTATCTTCCAGAGACGGCGAGAGGCATCAAATCTGGCTTATGAGGCCTTAGGGACAAGACTGCGTTTGTAAATGGTATTTGTTATGACCTGTGGGGGAAATCACAGCTCAGTGCTGGTCTCTCCAGAGAGATGTCTGGTGGAGAAACTGCAGAAGGGCAGGGCAGTGGGGTGGGCCGGGGCGGGGGGTGAAGAGCCGAGGCCAGGGCCTGCGAACGGAGTGGGGGGCCGGCCTCAGAATCCTCAAACTCCTCAGCTTTGCTGAAGACTTGCCCTTGCCACAAGCAGGTGTGGGTAAATGCAGCCAAGCTGCAGCCCGTACACACGCTGTGTGCACACGTGTGCTCAGAAGTACCCACGGGCCTCAGGCGTGCACGCACACAACATACACACACGTGCACGCACACACACAGCCTCGAGGGCTGGAGCCGAGCCTGGGCAGCCAGGGAGAGCTTTTCATAATTCGTCAGTTGCCCTTTGGGTTACGCTTTAAGTCCAAAAGCCAAATGGAGCGTGTTGCCACGATTTGTTCTCCTGGCATAACAGCTCTTGGACGAGCCCGGGTCCCCAGCGTGAGATGCCGTGTGGCCGCGACTTATACAGTTTCTTCTCTTATGTTTGCTGCTGCGCCTACCAAGGCCACCCCCGCCCTGACCCTGACTCCCACTCCCCTCCCTTACTTCATTCTGCTGGAGCCCCAGCACCAGAAGCAGCAGGCTCAAATCCCCACGGACAGTCATAGGCTCAGTTGCTCCAGGATTTAGGAAACATTTTTTTTCTAATTATTTTGAAGGGGAGAGAGACATTTCCAGTAAGAGGGGGAAGAGAGGGCCTGGCGTAGTAGCTGACCGGGGAAGCGGAGCTGCCCAGGCCCAGGCCTCCTGTCATGTCCCTTCAGCATCCATCTCAGAAAGCCCACCGTCTGGGGAGCAGGAGACATAAATCCAAGGACACCAGCCAGACAATCGGGACCAGAATGGCACATACAGAAGGTGAAGACAAACCCGGACACCTGGCCACAGAGGCAGCGTAGCCATCTGGGATGCAGGGACCAGAGGGCAGCTTATTCGACAGATGAGAAACCCTAGGAGCCTTCTGGGACTCTGGGAGGAAGGACCAGCACCAGGGAGAGGAGTGATGGTCACAGTGACTCTGTGTTGAGGTTTTGTTGTGCTCTTGCTGCTTTTCAAGAACCTAAGTGGTCTGGAGGCAGGCGCTGCTGCTGGGCTGGTGGTCAAGGCCAAGGGAAGAGCAGGACACGGTGTCTGCAGGCACAGTAGGCATAGACGCGGGGCCAGCAGGCCAGGCCAGGGGATGCCGGGCCTCTGCGACTCGTCTTACCCTCCTTCCTTAGACAGCTCGGGGGTCAGAGTACAGGGCTTGGTTCTGGCTCCCATTTTGGGGGTGACACCTCTGCACAGTCCAGTCTCCATTCTGCTGTGTCCAGACCTGGACAGAGAACGTGCCCAGTGAGCCCCCATCTTGGGAGATGGGAGGGGGTGCCCAACAGGGCCCCCAGAGTCCTATGTGGAGACTTCCCTAGAAGCTCCCCAGGGTCCCTTCTCTTCCAGAGTCTATGAGGTACCACCCTTTGAGGCTGTGTTGCTGACAAACCATGGAAACTCAATTTAGCCAATTAGGCGCAAAGGGGATATTACTGAGTCACGTAACCAAATGTTGGGGGTGGGGGGCCAGGGAGCAGCAAGCCCCAAGGAGGCTAGGCGTGAGACCCCTACGCCACAGGCCTCCCTCGCAGCCTCTCCTCCCTGCTGGCTGAGGCCAGAACCTTGTACCCAGGCTCCAGGGTTCCCTCTGCCAAGAGCTCTCTGCAGAGAAGAAGGGGCCCTCTTTCTTGGGTTCTAAATGTTCAGATCCCAAGGAAAGAGGCTGATCAGCCAGACTTGGGTCATGGACCTGTCCCTGCGGGTGGGGCTGAGAGTGGGGGTGAGCAGGTCCCGGGAGGCAGAGACAGGGGCTGGGCAGCAAAGCAGTGGGGGATCTCAGATAACCTAGAGCATCTCCTTGTCCTCGTTGTTGGAGCCAGCAGGGGCAGGGCAGGGGGGTAGTACAGGTAGGGGAGGGGTCCCAGAGACATAGAGGGGATGTCACTCCTCCTACAGTCCTGTCACAGGCAGGCTGTCAGCTCCTCTCTTTGACTTTAAATCCCTTTACAGCTCCTCCCCCACATCCTTATGGCTCTAACTCCTGCCCCAAATGCTCCTTTCACACAGGCAACTTCACGCAAAGAAGAGCAGAGTGGCTACAGGTGTGGGCTCTGGCGCTGGATTGCCTTGGTTCAAATACCAGCCTTGCTACCTCCTAGCTGTGTGACCTTGGGCGAGTTACTTGACATCTCTGTGCCTCCACCATTATAAGGGTGAACTAAGCTAGCCACACAGATCACCCGGACCTATGCGTGGTGCACATAGAGGTCAGTGTTATCCTGGCTTCTGAGACTTGATTGACACCGACCTCTAACTAGGATGCCCCTACTGTTGTCCAAACCACATCATCCTACAGCTCCCCTGACCACTGTGCCACGATGGACAAGCCTCCTTTCAGAATCCTTGTGGCATGCAGGGTCGGGCATCTTGGGGAGTGACTCATCCTCCTACGTGGTCCAGGCTCCCTTCTCTTGGTGCCTTCCGTCCCCAGAACACTGTGGCAGGTCTAGGCACACAGGGGTATCGGGAAATGCTTGGGCACCCCCGGCAGCCCTTCCAGGACAGGCAAGCACTGGGAGAAGGAGCTGATCATCACCCTGGAGCCCAGCACTGACAGGGCTGCGAGGACTGAGTAAGCGTGGCCCCTTCTCCCAGGAGCCAGGAAGGCCCTGTACCTGTGACATCACACCTTCACCCACAAAAATAACCAGCACATCTTAGCCTGAATGCAGCCTGCTTTGTGAGGTGACAGGGCATGGGTGCGAGTCGGCCCCTGCTGGACGAGTGACACCCCTCGCTTCTGACCCTGGAGCAGGGGAGAGGTGCACCCACTGGCAGAGATCTCTGAGACGAGGAGAGACACAGAGAGACAGCCATATGCAGAGTCCAGATTTTCCAGAATTTAATTCTGGGAACTGGAGCCCGTCTGGGTTCGTGTGTCTGATGTGGAGTCTTGCTCTGGCTCTGGCGGTGGGTCTCTGCCCCTTTTCCCGCCTTCATTCCTCCCTCTCCCAAGTCTGGGCTAGAGGAGTGCCCAGGGCTGTCGGTGGCATGACAGGGGCTTGAGGAAGATAAACACAGATTACTCAAGGGCTGTCAGAACCAATTACATCTCCACAGAGCCTGCCAGCCACATTATTTGTCTTTGGGCCCCTCCAAACCAGACACACCGGGCTCCACTGTCTATACCATTGGACCTCCCCTGGGTTCTGGTCATGGAAGGTACCTGGCCGTCCCACCCAGCTCTCTGAGTGAGCCTAGGATCAGAGTGGGTCCCACCAACCCCTCTGGGCTCAGAGAATTGCCTGGAATGGGTGGGGACATGTGCATGCCCTTCCAACCTGGGGCGATGCGCAGTGACCACTAGCAGGCCGGGGTCACTCTCGGATCCAAGGTCCCCCAATCTTCCCATTCCCCGGCAGTAGCGACCTCCAGGAGCACCCAAAGCAGGCCCACTTGTGTACGTGTGTGCAAAAGCAATGCTATGTGGCCTTCGTTTGGGAATCTGCCTTTGCTCGGAGGTGTGTGTGTGACGGAGCCTGGCGCGAGTGCTCAGAGCTGAATGCACAATAGCGGGTGACAGTACTTACTAGAGGGCGTCTGGGTGACAACGAAAGCTGGGGAGGCTTCCTGGGGGCAGCTCGCCGTACACTTTCCTGGGCCAATCCCCTTCATCCTCCTACCCTCCTATCCTCCTATCCTTCTGTCATTCCTGGCAAAGAGCGGGACCAGAGAATTCCAAACACCCGAGTCTATTTAACTTGGGGCCTCATTACCGAATTATTTTTTCCATCAGAAAATTTGCTGAAGCAAAATGGTGTTTGGCTTCAGCAAATATTAAGCCAGTTTGCTTTCCCAGAGCTCACGCAGAGGGAGGGCGGTGAGGAGGCCCGGGAGGGGGTGGAAGCCAGCTGAAGACCCTTAATTGGCAGAGAGAACCCTCTGGAGGCTGCCCAGGGAGCAGCCTCAGGTCCAGGAGCTTTCTCTGCCTTGCCTGCACCTGAGAGTGCTCCCCTCCCTCTCCCCCTGCCCCCTGCCCCCCTGCCCAGCTTCTGGGTTAGTGTACCTGCCAGAAGCCAGCTGAGTCCTTCCCCTGCCACACCCCCAGCACCCATGTCTTGCACTGACTTGTCCTAATTCCTCAGATCTGGGGAGTCTGTATTCCCCCACCAAGCTGGGGTCTCTTTGTAACAAAGGGCTTCTGTTTGTTCTCTGAGCCCAAGGTCTCAGGCACAGTAGGGGATTTAAAAAGTGGGCACATGCTGGCCACCTACTGTGTGCCAGGGGGCCTCTCGCCCTCCCAACAGCCTACAGCTGGGCTCCCCTCCAGCATTCTCCTGTTATGGAGGCGTTTGAGACTCATCCTGACCAGGAAAGGAGGCAGGCACTGAAGCGTGGCTTTGTGGCATCGGGGCCCAAGATCCTCCCTGCCCTGTTATCCCACCTCCTGGGGAGACGGCAGCTGTGGACTCCAGGCCCCAGGCCCGAGGTCATGCTGGCCGGGCCACCTAGCTCTTGCCGGCCCAGGCCTTGACGTCTCCCTCCATGAAATGCAAAGGCAGGTGCTCCCAGCTTTAAAGGTCTATGCCAACAGCAGGAGAGGCGGTAATTGTGCCTTTGAGTCAACAACCTTGTTTTTGAGGTTCTTGTCTCTGTTGGTTTCCTTAGGCCTCCTGGGGCCTCCGGAAGGCTGGTGAAGCAGCGGGGTGGGGCATGCTGCCTCCTGGCCGTTTGGAGTAGGGTCTCAGACATCCGGGTTAGTGGCCACTCCGCCCGGGGCCGTCTTGCGTGGCCGGCACTACCCACCCCTGGCCTGGTGTTGGAGGTCAACAGGAGCCAGCGGAGCCGGATCGGAGGTGCAGGGGGCCTCTGGGACTGCAGAGAGCCCTCCCCGCTCCCCCCATTCAGAGGGGCCTGTCATTCTGAGGGTCCCTAAACTGCACAGACGCTCCCCAACCCCTCCAGGGGAGCCAGAAACCCAAGTCCCCAGCTGGGCAGCAGGACTGTGGGAGGGTAGTGCCCAGGGCACTGGCCTCCTGAGCGCCCAGCTGTGCCCACCACCCTTGGGCACTGCCAGACAAGCCTGCCCACACCCCCAGGGCCCTGGACAAAGGAGCCCTGGAAGAAACAAAATCAATGGGCCATCTGAATGCTTCCCACTGGGGGCGCCTCCCTCTCCTCCCCCACCCTCCCTCTCCTGGCTCCTGTTGGGTCTCCTTGCTCCCTCTCCCCTCCCCTCCTCTCCCTTACTTCCTTTTTTCCTTTCCTCTCTCCCACATGGCTGCCGCTTAGAACTCCAGATGATACTTCAAGGCCACGGGGTCACAGGATGCTGTTTGTTCTCAATTAGAGAAAATTCCCACTGGAGACAATCAGCCCTACTCAGGGTACCTGAACCTCGATCTGCAGGGACCATGACTGCTCACTGGCCTTTAACCTCCGATTAAAGTCTCAAACGTAGCTGGGAGTGTGTCGAGTTAAGTCACTCAGTACACACACACACGCACACATGTGAGCTCACATACACGTGCACACACACATGCACGCACCACACCCTGCCTGATTAGACCAGAGACCCAATAGATGGATGGCCGGATGTTCCAGAGATGGAAAGGTAGGTGCTACCATGGGCGGGCTAACGAGGCCGGCTTGGGAAAATGGAGTGATGCTGGATGGCAGGCTGGGGGTGAATGGGGAACAGTTGGCGAACACAAAGATAAGCAAGCATCTTGCATCGTTAGCACATCGAGGCGCTGGTGCACCTGCTGGGGCTGGGTGGGTAACATTCCCACAGTGTGATGGCGTGCCAGCGTGCGTGCAGACTGAGAAATCACCTGAGAATTTGTTACCAGTCCACTTGGGCAGCTTCCACGGACCAGATGATCTCTGAACATCCTCATCAACAGAGCTGGAGGGTGACAAGTAATTCGGTAAGGAGATAAAGGGCACAGGAGAAAGAGGACTGGCCAAAAACAGAAGTCCCCCAACTTTTCTGTAAAGGGCAGGATACTAGGTAGGCTTTTCAGGTGCATGGTCTCTGCTCAACCTCTCAGCTCTGTGCTAATGAGGCAGAGGCTGCCCCAGATAACAGGAAGTGAACAAATGGGCTCGTGCCATTACGACGTTAGTTAGTCGGGTGCTGAAATTTGAATTTCATACAATTTTCACATGTCACAGAATATTATTCTCCTTTTGCTTCTGTCTCAATCATTTAGAAATGTAAAAACCATTCTTAGCTTGCAGGCTGTACAAACACTGTCCGTGGGCTGGTTTAGGCTCGCGGGCCAAGTCTGCTGCTCCCCGGGGGTAGAGGGTGCCTGGCAGAGATCAGATCCCAGGGCGGGGCATGTGCATCAGGCCAGTCTCCCCACCTGCCCCAGCTCTAATTCAGATTCACCGAAGAGTCTTCTTCTTCTTCCTTTTTTTTTTTTTTTAAGATTTTATTTTATTTATTCATGAGAGACACAGAGAGGGAGAAGCAGGCTCCACGCAGGGAGCCCAACGTGGGACTCGATCCCTGGACCCCAGGATCATGCCCCGGGCTGAAGGCAGGTGCTAAACCCCCGGGGTTGCCCACCGAGGGGTCTTCTGATGACAATCTTCTCGTGTCACTTGCTTTTAGCGAGAGAAGACAGATGGGGAGTATGCAAGTACCCAGACCCCTCAGAAGCTCTGTGTCTCATTGTGAATTACTAACCCAGCACTTTTTATAATAATTGGACTTCCCGTGTAGCTCGCCTACTGGGAGAGATTCCGCTCTGCCAAGGCAAACATCCGCTCCACTTGAGTAGCATTTCTTATTATAAATTAATAAATTGGCATCAGGGTGTGTATATAAATATCAGTCCCTGTGAGCTTGGTAAATGTGAGTCTACAGATTGATAAATCTCCTTGAACCCAGCTTACCGAAGCAGATTCCTGCCTCGGCCCCAAGACTGGTCGCCGATCCTTTGTACCTTCACAAGGTAATGCCACCAGGCTGCCAGACAGGTTGCTGACGAGGAGCCCCTGTGCTGTGCCCCGCCGGCTGCCTTTCTGCTGGCTGAGTGTGGGGCTGGATGCGGGAGGAGGGTGGACGGATGGTGGTTAAGAGTGTGGGTAGATGGATGGGTGGTTGAGCGAAGAGGTGAGTGATGGAAGGGATACTGGGGGGCGGGAGGACGGGTGGCTGGGAGGATGCCATCAAGCACGAGTGGCCCTGGTGGGCACAGGGCACAGGAGGTAGCCAAGAACTAAACTGTGGGGGGCACCTCCTACCAGCAGCACTGAGCATAGGGCTGGCCCCCCCTCCCCTTGCTCCCTGTCTCTTCTCCCTGCCTGCTTGACCTTGACCTCTCTGGGCCTTACTCAGTCCCTTCCTGCTTCCGTTACTAATTAAGAGACAATTCCCTTCTGTTACAGGGGCTTTCTGCAGCAGCGGTCTCCTCCTGCACCCTCTCATCAGCTCCAGCCCTGGTTTATTTGCAGTAGATACAAACGTTTTTTCCTCAAACTTTACTTGCTGGGGCAGAGTCCATCTCAAGCAAGATTATGCAAAAATTTAGGCTTCCAAAACAGGTCCCCGGCCCACTCACCAACCCTCTCTTCTATTCGTAGCAGCTCTGCCTCCGTTTCTACCTTTGGCCTATTATGGGTCAGAGTCAGACTATGGCCTCCCATTCTGAGATCCAAACGGACTTTCTTCCAGGAAGCCCTCCCTGATTGCTCCCAAGTGAGCCCAATCTCCTACAGGGTGTTGCAGCTCTGCACCTAAACGTCATTTCACACAGAGCAATGTCGCAGGCTGTGGTTTCCGTGTGTGTGAGTGTGTGTGTGTGTGAGTGTGTGTGTTGGGAGGCAAGCCCTCAGGCTTCCCCACCTCCTCTCCCCTTGGAGCTGAGCTGGGATGAGCCCCCATAGGTGCTGAGCAGCCACCAGCACCGGCTAATTGCTCCAACTTAAAGAAGGGCCATTTAATTTTCCCAGCGCAGCCTCCCTTGCGCTAAGGGAGCGCGGTGGGCCCACGGAGGAGGGAACGGCCAGAAAATAAACACTGAGCCTGGCTATTATTACTTTTTGTTGCTGTTAATTTGTCCCCTGCTTGGCTTCTGATAGGCTCCGAGATGACTAAATCAACCCAGGAATTGACTCCCCACTCCCCAAAACTGGATCCTCAGCAACGGAGAGCTCAGGCTGTGGCATAAATTAGCAGAAGCTTGAGTGTAAAAATATGATTCTGTGAACAAACAAAAGCATCCAGTCATGAGACCAGCAGCGGCTGAGCTGTTCCCGCTGCTGTCAGCTCTGTTTCCAAGCAATTAAAAAGCAGAGGAGAAGAGACAGCACGCCCCAAGGGGGGGGGGCTGCGGGGAGGCTGACAGCAGGTACAGCCCCCCGTGGCCCGTCCACAGCACCCGAGACGAACCCGAGCTGGTGCCCGGCTGACCCGGCCGGTCCCAGGCTGCTGGGGGACCTCCTGGGGTGCTTTTTGTCTCTTGGCTTCGGTTACTTCATCTTTAAAACGAGCATCAGAGCTCCTGGTAGCTTCTCCCAACTCTGCAGCGAGGGTCACACAAATATAAGGCGAGAAAGGGTGTAAGGTAAGGTAGAGGTACCCCCAAGGGGCTGCCAGGAGGACGTGGCTTCCGAGTCACAATCGCCACCCATGCCCATTCTACAGACGTCATACGTAAGGCCCAACAGGGTTGGGTCTGGCCGACGGCCACTTTCCAGAAATCAAGCTATGTCTGCCGGGCGCAGAAGCCAGTTGCCCCCCTGGTCCACTTCATAGGCAGAGCATTGTTTGGCCAGCTGGAACCAGGCAGCTCAGTGGAACCCCCAGTGAGTTGCAGGGTGAGCTGGTGTGCGAGTGTGCAGGCAACCAGGGCCTGGTTCCCCAGGACCGATCTCCTGAGGAGACGGGCTGGGGAGCCCACAGCACAGTACCTGCCAGGACCGTTTCCATTGAGAACTACCCTCGTGAGAGACTAAGGCATCAATTCTCTGGCCTCCTGCAGTAGGACTGTGGCCACCTCAGATCCCAAGGAGGCCCGTTATGAACCAGGGCACTGGGGACCCTGGGATGGCAAGGCATGGTCTCCGTCCTCAGAGGGCTCCCAGACTCAAGGGCAGCCTTCATGGTAGGATGTGACACAATGGTGAGTGCTATGGAGAAAAATAAAGCAGGATAGTTGGGGGGCAGGGTATGGTTTTAAATCATGTGGTCTCAAAATCAACCATCAATCAATCAATCAATCAGGTGGTCTCATTTAATCCTTATAATACACCTCATTTGACAGTTGAAGAAACTGAGACTCTGAAAGGCTAAGTAACTTGCCCAAGGTCAGACAGCGAGGAAAGGAGGAACTAGGATCTGAACCAGAATGTTCTGATGGGGGAGTTCTGATCCAAACTACCAGGCAACCATGACTGCAAATGATCCCACAGCAGACGCAGACAGAAAGCCATCTGGACAGAGGTTCCAGCAGGGAAACTACACGCGATCGAAGGGTTCTGTTTATCCTGCGCAATCAGGAAGGCTTCATGTAGGAGGTGACAGCAGCTTCTGTGTCTGGCTGACAGGGGAGAGGTCCCTGCTGCCCCCAATAGCAGTTGCACTGGGTCTGGTGGAGGCTGCCTCTGTTTCCCTGCTGGCCAACCTTCCCTCTGCCTGGAGGACTGCCCTATGGTGTCAGCCAATCCCTGCCTTCTGGAGCCGACTTGGCTTGAGAGGCGAGGGCCCTTCCTGTGCCAGTCTATGCCGGCCCACCGCCAGCTTCAGGCTGTGGCTCCTCCTGGTTGCCTGCACACAGCAGAGGAACCTCCAGCCCCGAGCTCTGGGCATCGTCTACGGGCCCAGCCAAAAGGCTGCCAGGGGGAAGTTTGGCGGAAAAAAATGTAGAGGGAGAGAATTGTTTTTGTTTTTGTTTTTGTTTCCAGCTACAGAGTCAGAAACATAAACTAGAAGATACGTCTCTTCCTCCATGGGAGACAATAAAAAACACAGTACAAGTTTAGGGGGGGAATGTGTCTTTCTGACACAGGATAGTTTCCCCCAACCCCTCGGCAGGTGAAACCACTCCATTCCAAAGGTAAGTAATTGAGTGGAAGAGGGGGGTGGGGGAGGGAGGGAGAAGCCCGAGTCAGGAAGGGGAGGCTCTCCCTTCATTTCTTGCTCCCCTGAAGACCCAGTGCCATCTGGGATGAGCCCAGGGACCCACAGTCCACCCTTGGCGTCCAGGAGCGTAGGCTGGGGCGCCAGCACTCACAAATGTTGCAGGGCAGTTTCCCTAGGCAGCAGCTCGGTGCCGGGCCTGTGTGGACGCCCAGGACGGGCGGCTGGGAGTGCTGCTGGGCCCTGAGCAGCCAGCCGGCAGGACCAGGACGCGAGGACCTTCAGGCGCCTCACGATGACCATAGCGAAGTGAATTGGGAGCACGCAGGTGTCCTTTCTTCCCTCGTGCTCTCTCCACGCATGCAGGGCACCCGGCTAGGCACCTGCCCAGAGCTGCTCAGTAAGGCTGGCCCCCTGGGTTGCCGAGCCAGGGCCTGGTGTGGCAGCAGCGGTGCCCAGAATCTGGTTGCTCAGAACCCAGTGCCCACATTCCCCTCTAGCCCAAGCCAGGTCTGGCTCAGGCCCGCTGAGGGGCGGATAGTTCTCTGCAAACTCAGCATCCCCCTCAAGCACCTGCTGCCAGGCTCCACCCCCCCTTTTTTTCTGATGCTCCTGGTGCCCATGGGGCTTGTGATCCGGGAGGGCAGAGGGGTGAACACCCTGCCAGGACAGCCCCCGACCAATGGGGGATGGGAGCCAGTGGATAACCGGTCCAGCCTTGCACCTCACAGACAAGTGGTTCCAGAGGACCTGGGAAAATAAGAGCCCACCTGCCCACCGCCCCCCATTTTGGCTTCTCTGCTAATGCTCCTTTACACTCCTCTCGCACCAACCCTACTCCCTCCCTCCTGCTTCTAGACTCATCCTAAATCCACTACGATTACTCAAGCCCTGGTCTCACGTTTTGCTTTCAAGGGAACCCAGACTAAGAAAGCCTCCCCACCTCCTGCTTCCATACTCCCCAACATACTCAGTCTCTGGCCCCCCGAGCACCTGGAGCATTGCTCATGACTACACACCCTCAAGGCCAAGGAGCAGAGCCCAGGGCCAGCGGTGGGCAGAGGACACGGCCCTGCCTCCTCGAAAACCTGGCCACACATAGCGAGGTTTGGGTCCAGTGGCCTTGGGGTGGGCTCAGCCCCCCCCCCACCATGTGACCTTGGACAAACCACATGACCTCTGAGATCCTCATGTTTCTGGATGCAGAGTGAGAACACCGCCTCGCTGAAGCAGTGCGAGAGCTAAATGAGGGCGTGTGTGGAAGCAGAAGCACGATCCAGGCTGAAAACGTGAACCACTGTTTATACGAATCTCGTCTCCCTAAACAGACTGCCGATTCCTTGAAGGCGAGGGCCTTCTTTATTTTTTCCTGTCTCCCCACAGCACCAGCGTGGAGCTCCCATGGAACATTTCCTGGGCGGGGGGACCTGAGCGATGCTGAGGGGCTGGATGATGGGCGCGGACTCAGCCTGCCCTGGGCGGCCCCTGCCCGGTGCCAGCAGGACAAGTGGCCTTCGCACGCTAGGGATGGAGGGTGGGCCAGACCCCCGGAGAAGTGAGGGTGCAGCCAACCCCACCGTCCTGAGAAATCCAGGATGACTCTGTTGGGGGCTTTCATCAGCCCCGAGCTCTCTTTGAGTAAAGGGAAAAAATTGGCTTCCACTCTGAGCCCAACGGCATCCGACATCTGGCAGCGCAAAGTGAAGTGACTCATGCAATCCTTAGATACAAGGAAGTGGGGGAGAGGGAGAAGGAGGAGAAGAAACTCCACACAGAGGGAGGGAGGGCAGGGGGGCGAAGCCGCCCCAGACAGAAGGGCCAGCAGCCGCAGCAGAGAGCAAGTGCTGTCCTGGGCCCAGGCGGCTTACCACGAGTTGCGCAGCCTCTGTGCGGCTCACCCAGCTTCAGGCCTGGCGTCAGGACCTCGGCAACTAGGCGCTGCTGGCCAAAAAAAGGGGACACAAATTCAGACCAGGCCAGGCAGGCTATAAAGCGATGCTGCAGAGAGTAAGCAGCCTGTGAGTGCGTCAGACGCCCTGGTCTAGTCACTGCAGACGCTCGTCTGACCCTGAGATGGTCCAGTAAGGGCTTGGGAGGGGGCTGCCCTTGGGGGTGGGGGTGGGGAATGAAGTCATGGAGGTGAAGAGGCACCTAATCTCATACCTAAAGCCTGGTCATCTGACTCCAAGGGCAGAAGTCATCTCTCTGTCCATACAGGTGACAAGGACAGGCAGGTTGGGGGTGGGGACCCTGCTGTGGCTTCCCCTGTAGACTAGGGCTTGGTGGCTTCCTCTTCTCCAGCCCGATTGCTCTGGGATGGGGCTCAGCCCCCTGGGGGACTCGGAACGTGGCAGGGGAGGAACAGTGGGCCTGTGGAAGCTTGGAGGCCGAAACCCCGCTTTCCTACGATCCCAATAAGTTCATTAGGACCCACAGGCCAAGAGCCATTTCAAGAAATGAGAGGTCAGCAGGTGCAGCTGACTTCGAGAGAATTCTTGGAAGAAGTTGAGCCTGGAGCCGCTTCCTCCTAGATGCTGGAAACATTCGACAAGTTTTCTTGCCTGCCATTCCCCTGGGAGGGAGGTGGGGAGACCAGGAGCTGCCCTCCCCTCCCCGGGCCTCCCATCTCCTACCTGTCCAGGGCAGATTGGACCACCCGATCCGTGAAGGCCCTTCTAGCCCAATTCTCAGACTCACAGGCAAAAGTCAGGCCAACGCAGAGGTCGCCTTGCAGCCAATTTAGCAGCTTAAAGAGCCAGCCTCTCCCCTCTGCCTCAGCCAGACCAGTTTGATGAGACATCCGGGTGGCGGGAAGGCGGGGGGGTCCTCGGCACCCCTCCCGCAGCAGGTCAGGACTCCCTTCCCTCTCAGGGAAGGCCCTGCCCGTAGCCCTCACCTCGGGCCTACACTCATGCCGTCCGCCCCTGAGCGTACCCTTGCTCTTCATTTCCTAGCAAACCACAAGGTCCTTCCCACACTATGCCTTCACTCCGTCTCCCGCAGGAGCAGAGGCCATGCTCATTGCCCTGCTCTGACCTACGTGCCTCTCAGAAGGGCACAGTGTGGGCCTTGGGAGCGCAGGCTCAGGGGTGAGACCCGGGTTTATGTGCCAGCTTCCCACCCACAGCTGGATGATCAGGGGCAGGTTAAGGGACCTCCCCACACTTCGTGTCCCCATCTGTAAAATGGGAACATGATGGTATCTGCTCCCTAGCGTTCTCATGAGCAGTAAATGAGTAAGTTCTATGTGCCCCAGACATCATAGGGGTTCATTGGTACTCAGGTTTAATGTTCAAATGGCCCTCTGGTGAGGACGCAGGCCCTTCTCTCTCCTTGACCCCAGGCTCGTCAAGGGCAGGGCTTTGGAGGCGCCAAAGGTACAGAATGTGTATGGAGGATCATGTCATGAATGTACATTTGCTTGTTCCATGCATGAATCTCCGGAGCCCATGGACTCCCAAGGGCAGCCTGGAGGGAAGGGAGCCGGACAGGTAAGTTTTGATGAAATGGCATGTGGAACTTGAGGTATCCCAGAGAGGTTCCTGCGTACTTGGGTGCCTGGTAAGCCCGGGGGTAGGGGCTCCTGCAGACAGAGGAGCTGCTCTGGCCATATCAGGACTCGTTCAGGACCAAGGAGATTGAGGGAATGACTTCAAGGTGTAAGCAGGCCCTGTCTTTCTCCTCAGGCTCCAAAGCCCCTAGGTCCCCGGGCTGGGTCAGGCCCCCAGGCTGCTGCACCTGCCCTGCTGCGGATCTGGGATGGAGAAGAAGTTGGGGGTGCTTCTGGGGAGGGGGTCTGGCCAAGGGGGTCTGGGAACCATGCTACGGGGGGACTTTAGTTTGGAGCGCCTTGGGTCTGAGATCCCATTCCTGACCCCCACACCCCCACCCCCTGTGACCAGAATGGGGACTGTAGGTGGTGTCTGTTCAGGAGGCCTCTGTTGAATGAATGAGTGAGTGAGCGAGCGAGTGAATGGGAGCCAGATGTGGGTCACCAAACAGAACTTGCCCGAGGGACCCTCCCCCAACTTCCCAGAAAAACCTGTATTCTGAGAATCCTCCAGCCCTTCATGTCCCTGCCCCGCTGCCGCCAGTCTCAGCCCCCACCCGGCCCCCACCCCTGTGGGCAGCCCCAAGCATCCCTCAGCAGGCTTGCATGCAAGCCCAGAGAGGGAAGCCGACTGGCCAACTTGTGGCTCTCTGCTGTCATTAGCTGTCAGGTGTCAGGTGATGGCTCCCGTGGAGAGCCAGCTGCCTTCCCTGAAGAGCTTGCAAATGCAGCCTGAGAGGTGCAGTGGACCTCTGCTTGCGAGGCTACCCCCTTAACAGGTGGGTGAGCCTCTCCCACCTTCTGAGGCCTCCTGCAGGACAGGCTGCCAGAGGCCCTGTCCATTCTGGCCCCTCCAGCCGCACCCCGACCTGGCCCAGGCTGCTCCTAGGCAGGGAGGAAGGCAGATGGGGAAACTGAGGCTTGGGCCAGGCATATGCCTTATGCCAGAACAGATATCCGGCGGCCTTATGTCTGTCACACCTACCATGTGGGTAAAGTATAGTTGGCCAGGGGGGATGCACCAGTGTGTCTAGCAAAGGATAGAGTGGCACCAACAGACCCTGTAGGTCACAGTGATGGCCCCTAAAGGTCAAGGGGCTGGAGGTGGGAGGAGAAGAGACAGCCCCTCACTCCTGTAGTTAGGAGGCCCCACCTCCCAGGGGGAGCCTGAGGGTGGCCATTCATTCTCCCAAGTTAGTTGTGTCAAAGTGGTTAATTGCTTCCACCCAGGGTGACCACCTCCCCCCCCCCCCATTTGCCAGAGATTGTCCTGGTTTTAGCACCCACAATCCCACACACCAGGAAACTGGTCGGTCTCAGACAGACTGGGACAGCTGGTCCTCCCACTTCCAACTTGCCCTGCCTCCAACCCCTCAAGTGACTACAGCCTGGGCTCCAACCTCCAGGGCTTCTGTGCAGGGTGGGGGGCCTCCCTGGGAAGGGCCCTGGTGTCCTTTGAGAACCCCCGGAGGCCTGCCGCCACAGGAAGCTCCCTCCACTGCCAGGCCCTGCTCCAGGGGAGGCTTCTAACAGCCGCGCTATCCTGCCGGACTGTCTGTGACCATAATGAGACACTGACAAATCTCAGGCCGCCCTCCCCAAGGCCAGGCCACAGTGCCAGCCCACTGCTGTCGCCCAGGGGGCATGCCCAAGACCTGTGGTGCGATCGATCGCCTTGCCCTGGCTTGGGGTGATTGGTCAGAGTGCCCCCTCCTGTGCTGGCTCGGCGCCCGGTCCGGCAGGGGCCAGCGTCTCTAACTGGGTCACCCCCACCTCCACCCATCATCACCCTTCTACCCGCAATAGCGTTCCAGCTGCAATTAAGAATTTCAGGTTGCAATTAAAAATTAATTGGAAACCATGGGTTGTTTATGTCTCTCTGACCTCTGTCATCCAGGGGCTGGAGGGATGGGGTGTGGAGGAGGGAAGGCAGGTGTGGGGAGGAGGACTTTCCAGAGCAGTTAGCCATGGGAGGAGGGGCCCTGTGAGCTGGCCTAGGCTGCCCTGGGGCAGACTTCTCCTGGAGGCCCAAAGGAATGAGTCAACAAGCTGGCCTTGAATGCCACTCCCAGGATGCTTGGGGAGCTCCGGGGCAGCGGGATCTGTGGGTGGAAGACACGTGTGTAAGGGTACCAGTGACAGGGCCAGGCCAGGTAAAGGTCAGGGTGGCCGGGGTCATGGTTGCTTCTTCGGGGCCCCAGCTGCCCCTCCCCAGAGGACTTGGTGATGGTGGGTCCTGGGTTCTCTTCTATTTGATGATGCTGAAATTTGACCTCACACCACTAGAAGCAAAAAGGCTGTCAATAATGCAGATTCTAGATGCCAAACGTACCCCAAGGCCCCAGAAACACTGAACCGCAGTAAAATCTGAGGTGGTAAACCAAGGAGATGTTTGAACTCATTACTTAGAGAATATCGGTGATCGCTTCTTTCCCACAGAAACTGTGTGCAAAATCATACAGAATGTCCGTGCCTGCTTGCAGGTGTATGGGCCTATGGAACCGGGTACCATCTTTTGTCACATTCTCAAAGGGGTCAGTGCATGAATTAGAATTTACACTCAGCTGCTGGGAAACAATGGCTTAAACAAATTAGACACTTATTCTCTCTCAATGGAGAAGATTGGATGTAAGCAGATCAAGTTGGTGTAGCAGCTTCATGGTTATCAGGAATCTGGGCTCCCATATTTTGGCCCACCACCCTCAGCATACAGCATTAATCCTCAAGGGCCCCAAATGGCTGCTGGCACTCCAACCATCATGCCCATATTCTAGGCAAGAGGCAGAAACCAGGGAAATCGGGTAAAAGGACTATGTGTCACCTGTCTACCTTCCTCTTAAGGAGTATTCTTGAAAGTCCACCCTACAATTTCTGTTTTTATATCACTGGTGACCTCTAGATGCAAGGGAGGCCAGGAAGTCTTTTAGCTGGGCATCTTGCTACCCCAATAAAACTGAAGTTCTATTATTAAGGAAAAAGGGGAGAAAGGCTACGGGAATGCAATAAGTGAGCCATGTCACAGCCAGCAACTGCAGCAAGCCAAATAAGCCCCCAAACCCCGACTTCGGCTGGTCTGGGTCAAGATGCTATCTCTTCCAGGAAGGACAGGGGCTCCACACAGTCCGAGGCCCACCCTTGAGCCAAGACCTCTCTGCCCACAGATGCTGGAGGCCAAAGGTCGCATGAGCAGCGCCTGCAGAGCTGCCTCTTAGCAGGAGTTTACAGCTATGCTGGGAGTTGGTGGGAGGAGGAGCGGCCAGGTGAGGCCGGTGCCCAAGATGGGGAGACAGATGAGGGATTTCATTATTTCATCCTTCCATTGCTGACTCATCTTGTGTCTAAATTACCAGCCTCCAAATAACTCATTTAGGAGGTGGTGGTCACTGTGACCAGCCCCCTTCCCCAGCTCTTTTCTAATGAAACACCTTTGCCTGCCTCTAGCTCCCGCCAGGAGAGGAACAGGATGCTACCCAGAGCCTACAATCCACCCTGCTGTTTTAATTAGGAAAGAGGCATCTTCAGAGGATGTCCACAGTGAGGCTGGTAATTAGGAGCAAACTAACTGCCTGCTCCTTCAAAACTGATTTGGATACCTTGGAAGGGGCTGCCTCGGCCAGTGCTGTTTGGAGCCTCATTAACAAACTTGTTTTGAGCACTTGGGATGTAGCAGGCAGGGGCTGGGTGATGGGGAAGACAGACGCCCCCCACCAGGCACACACAAGTCATTTGCAATGTGATCAGAGTTGCAAGGCGGAGGGAGCCGGCTGTTAACTTGATGACTTGACCAGTGGGAGAGATGGAGGAGGAGCCCTTAGCCCCTCTCCTGGGAGTCTAGGCCACAGAGAGACAGGGCTCAGCCTCACAGGACAATGAGGGAGACACATTCATTCAGCGAATGTTTCTTGGGCACCTGCCATGTGTTGGGCTCAGCTCTAGGCCTGCAGATTCCTTGGTGAACAAAGCAAAGTCCCACTCTCGTGGAGCTTATGATGTAGCTGGCAGAGATGGATGGTTAACGAGAGAGCAATTAGGTACCGGTGGTATGGAAAAAAAATTTAAAAAATAAAGCAGGCTAGGCAAATAGGGAGTGAAGGGGCTTAGGGAGGGGGCTATTTTCTCCTGGCTGGAGAAGAAAGGTACCATTCGAGATGAGAGAGAAAAGCAGTCATAGAGCATTGTCCCGGCCCAAGGGCTGTAACAAGCAGAAGGAGCAGCAAGGCCAAAGGTACAGAGGTGAGGGTGTGCCCAGCATTCGCCGAGAAGGGGCAAGGAGGCCAGTGTGACTGGAACAGAATGAGGGAAGAGGAGAGGGACGAGAGGGGAGGCCAGGTTGGTGAGGGAAGGAAGAGAGGTCTTCGAGGGCTCAGTCAGCTAAGCATCTGCCCTAGGCTCAGGTCATGATGCCGGGGTCCTGGGATCGAGCCCCGCTTTGGGCTCCCTGCTCAGCCGGGAGTCTGCTTCTCCCTCTCCCTCTCCCTCTGGACCTTCCTCCCCGCCCCTGCTCATGTGCTCTCTCTCTCTCTCTAATAAATAAATAAAATCTTTAAAAATAAATAAAAACCCCCAAACTTAGAAAGGTCTAAGCACGGAAAAGGAATTTACTGGCTCATATAAAGGAATGTTTCAGGTAGAGCTGAAGCCAGGGTTCACCTGAGGTCACCAGGAATCTGAATGCTTTCCTCTGTACCTGCCTCCCTTGAGGTGGCAAGCCGTCCTCCGCAGCTCCCAGTTTACATTCCATCAGCTGAGCTATAGAAGGGGAGGGCTCCTCTTTAGGAAGGGTTCCGGAGAACATCCCAGAGCAGGATCCCATTGGCCCGGGGCAGGCCACGTGACCACCCCTTTGACTCTGATTGGCTAGGCCTGGCTGATGTGCCCCTTCTGAGAACCAGGGTGGGAGTGGTGCTGGGGGGCGAGGCCCACCCGCCCAGATCGCATATCCTGAGAGAAGGGAAGTTTCAGAAAAGGAAAAAAGATGATGTGGTTTCCAGAAGAAAGGGGAGCTGATGCAGGGAGAACAAAACCGAGTATGATTTGCCTGGCAAACCCAGAACGGAACCAGGCTGGGCGCACAGCCGTTATCTGAGGACAGAAACAGAGGGAGGAAGAGAGGGAAGGAGTGAGGAAGAGTCGAACGCGAGCACTTGGGGACAGGTGCCCTTGGGCAAGAAAGGGGCACCGGAGCCATCGCCCTGGGCGGGCACCGAGCCTGTGCATTAGCTGCAGCAAGAAGACACTGAGGAGCGAGGGTGAGTCTGCACGCACCTCCCCATGCCCTTGCAGTGTGTCCCGCCGACGGCCTCCCTGGCCACCTTTCTATTTGTGAAACAGTCATCGAGTCCCGTGTTAGACACGGCTGCTGTTCCAAATGGATTATTGCAAATGATTTAATCACCCCCATTAGCACTCCTTGGCTCCCACGTGGGGCCCGGAGCTTCTCCTCTCATGTGGGCTTGGCACAAGCTTTGCTGAAGGGGCTGCTGCCCGAACGGCTACAATTTCTGCACGAAGTGGTCTCCCAGCTACCGTGCCCGGCCCCGGGTGGGAGCACGAACGAAGCCATCGGCCTGTTGGGAAGAAAGTATCAGAGCTCCCATTTACATTCGGTTTTCTGACGCATCCTCTTAAAATGTTTTATAGCGTAGGGTCTATCAGCACAGAGACAGACGCATATAATCTACAAATGAATTAATATCGCTCTGTATAAAGGGGTCCTTAAATTTTTTCCTGATAGGAGTGAGCTGTAAAAAGTGTTCGGAGTCTACTATGTGCATAGGAATAGCTGACGATGATGCAGAACTTGCCATGGTCTAGGTCCCAGTGCTCATTTATTCCTCACAACAGCCCACTTTAGAGAAAAGGAAACTAGAGCACAGGGAGGTTGAGTCACTTGCCGAAGGCCACTCAGCCTGCAACGTACAGGGCCAGGGAGGGCTGCTCCCTTGTGGGCTGGATTGGAATCCATGATGCCTCCCTGATAAGACTGGGGTCTTGGGGGCCTGGGCAGCTCATCGGTTATGCCTTTGCCTTTGGCTCAGGTCATGATCCCAGGGCCCTGAGATCAAGTCCCACATCAGCCTCCCTGCTAAGTGGGGAGCCTGCTTATCCCCCCGCTCTTCCCCCACCTCTCTCTCTCTCTCTCTCTCTCTCTCAAAAATAAATAAATAAAATCTTTAAGAAAATAAAGACTGGGGTCCCAGAACAGGAAGTGGAGGGATCCGAGGTTACTGAGTTTGTCCTTCGTTTCTGGCAGGATGGCTCCTCTCCAGCCAGAGATGAGTGGCCAGGGTCCCAAAGGACCACCCTGCCTGTCTCTGGCCAACCCATCTTTCTCCTCCTTATCTCCTCATTGCCATTCAGCCCACTTTTCTCCTTTTTCTGCTCTTGGAAAAATGGAGAACAGATGATTGGTTTTGTTGGATGAGGCAGAGAAGGCTGCCTGGTGATTGGAATTTTGTCCTCTTAGAAGACATCCGAATGGAGGAGAGGGGAGGAAAGAGGAAGCCAAGGGGAATGAAAGGATCCTGGGGCATTATGATGGAGGGTCTGAGAAGTGCTACAGAGCTGAGCTGACCCCAGAGGACACAGGCAGCAGCCATGCAGAGTGCCAGAGACCTCTGAGAAAAGTCACAGGTTACCAAAGGGATGAGACTCCTCTCCTGTCCCCAAACCTTTTCAACCCAAAGCCCTCCTGCCTCCAGCCAAGTTCTCCAGGACCCAGTGGCTCTCTTGGCCATGAAGGAGCAGAGAGGCTGGTCCCTTCGACTCTCTGAGCCTCCTCTGAATCAGGGGGGAGTGTTGGGGCCAGCTGCAAAACCATGAGCCCCAGAGCCTGCAGAACCCCGATGACAGGCCTGGGCAGAGGCTTATGTTTCCTGACACTCAGTGTGTGTCAGCCCCAGAGCTCCGTCTCATTCAGCCTTCCCAACCCACAAGGCACAAGGCCCCAACTCACTGACAGAGCCACAGAAGGTTTCGAGGCTAAGGACGTTCCCCAAGGTGAGAACTGGCCAGAGGTGAGCCAGGACCTGCACCCAGCCTGGGACTGAGCTGCACCCTGGATCTGGATGCTGCAGCCCCTTCTCTTAAGGATGACCTTCCACTGCTCCCAGCAGGCTGTCCCTGTGCCCCTGAACCTTGCTTCAAGGAACTCAGTTCCTGGGAACGTTCATGCCTGACAGCAGCCCCAGGCTGAACTCTGAACACGGTCACACAACGAGCCCTGACCCTGGCTACAGCCCGCCCCCCCCCCAGACCTGGTCGCACACTAGGGCCCTGATGGAAGTCTCCATACAAAACACTGACCAGCACGGCCATTTGTTGAGGAGATCGTCGACGCTGGACTCCTGGGAACTACTCAGACCACAGTCTCCTCAGTAAGGATTTGGCACATTTAGGTCATGTGAGATGCTGACAAGGGGACAGAGGCTTGGCTGGAGGCTTGGGATCCAGAAGGGGCTCTTCCAGGGGTCAAGCTCCAGATCTTGGGAGACAGGCCTTGGCAGGCACACCATGCAGGCATCCAGTCGGTAGGACAGCCAGGTTGGGGCCAAGCTGCCCAAGGCAGGCTTCTGTGATGGCAGTGGCTGGCCTTCCATGGGCATGGTGGGGAGGGCCACGTCTGTCCGACTAATTCACCAGCCCTGCCAACTGGGGACCTGGCCCACTTGACTTCTTGTCCCAAGAGCTCCTCTCCAGGAGCCTGGGCAGGTCTAGCAGAGAGAGGCACCCTCCTGCGCCCCCCAGACGGTGACTTCTCCCTCTCTGGCTTCCTGCTAGCCTGATCCCTTCCCAGAGAGGATCTTAATCGCCTTTCCACACACCATCAGACATTCCCACCCTACAGCTCCGGCTCCCGGGTCCTCACTGCTAGAAGGAGGGGGCAGAGGGTTACCACTAACTCTTTTCCAGAGGGTCCGGAGAGGGAAAGTAGCCCATCACGATCCCTCCTTACTTCCTCCAGGAAACCTGCCTCATGCCTCTGATCCTCTTAGAGGTCTCTAGCCTCCGCCCACGGGTCTCAAGCCAAGGGCTTCTCCAACATGACTTCTCATCCCTCACCACGGGTCTGGCCTCCATTCCCTCGCCCCTCACTGTAGAAATCAGGCGTCCCCCCCAGCTGGAGTGGATGGGGTTGTGTGACCTTGGGCAAGTTACTTGCCTCTCCGTGCAGTTGTCTCGTGGGAAATTAGAATAGCAATAGCATTCACCTCCCGGGCTTGCTGCAGGAGTTACATCTGGTGGTGCATGTAAAGCAGCTTATGAGTGAGTGAGCTCCAGCGAGGCACCTGGTACGATGCCTGGCCTCAGTGGAAGGTCAAATCAGCACAGGTCCAGTCCCTACCCTCCCTCTACTACCTCCTTTACACTCCAGTTGGTAAGAGGTGGGGTGGGGTGTCCTTGCCTGGCCAAGGAGTCCCTAAACCCCAACCCCCTCTGCCCCCTGAATCCTCAGACCTGCCCCCTCCCCTGCCAGCTCATTCCAGCCATTTTCCCACTCTACCTCCTCCCACCCCCTGCCTTTGCTCCTGTAGTTGTTGGTTTAATGTGCACAATACAATTAAGGCAAAATGGCTTTCCCATCAAACCCCAGCAACTTCCCACCCCACCCCAGCATCGCTGGGCCCCATCCACTCTTTCCCTCAGGGACCGTGGAGTTTAATTTCGGGAAATAATCCCTGAATAACTCTCCTCTACGGAGCCTCACACACACCCCAGAGATCCCTTAGAAGCTAAGACGGGGTTTTGTTGGACAGGCAGCCCCAGGAATCAGGGTCAGAGCCAGCAAGAGAAGGAGTCTTCGGTCAAAAAATTTCTTCTGTGTAGCTCACCGTCTTGATAAAGGTTTTCTCCAAAATTGGAACCGAAGACCAGGACTTGAGAGCAGAAAGCTTGATGGTACAGGACAGCAGGCAGGGAAAGGGGATCAGCCCACATATGGGGCGTCCTCGAGGTTCCTGTGCCTTGACCTCTGAGAGGCGCACAGATCATCTCCAGAACTGTCCACCTGAAGGCGAGAGGCTGGAGCAGCTGCCTGCAGGCTCCTGTCCCCCACTGGCTGGGGGTTGTTATGGGGTGTTGGCTCCCCTGTGCTTTAAGCCTGCATTTGCTGATGGGCCATGCAGGCTTCCCTGGCCCTGGGCAAGGCCTTGAGCCAGAGAGTAAACTGTCTCAGGGGTGCGCTCGAGGAGGGACCCTTCCAAGACAAGGAGAAGCCAAGCTCACCCGGAACTGTGCACAGAGGCTCTGGTGCAAACCAGCAACCAGCAGGCACGAGGTCGTGCTGGGCGCATGGAGATCTCCCGCACTCGCTGCCGCCTGCCTGCCTAGGTTTCAAGCATGCAGGTGACAGGCTTTCTCAGTCGGACCACCCTGCACAATCACTCATTCATTCTGTAAACACTTCTGAAGGCGCACAAGTGCCAGGCCCGTGCTGTGCGCCGGAGTCACGGAGGTGAATCAGGCACGGATCCTTCTGCAGGAGCTTCGCAGGCTGGGGGAGGAGGGAGGCCTACATCTAAGTGATGTTACAGAGGCTTGGGAAGGGGGAGCAATGGGGGAGGGAGTCAGCTTGGAGGAGTCGGGGAGGGCCTCACAGTGGGGGGGTATTTTAATTGGGCCTTGAAGGATGAGTAGGAGTTCAGCAAGCTGAAAAGTAGGCAGAGGTTTCTAGGTCTGGGGCCTGCCCACCGCGTCCCCGTGAGCAGTCAGCAGACCACCTTACTAAAATCCCTGTCAGCTCCTTTAAGAATTCCTGCCCAACTCTGGTCGCTCCCCCACCCCACCGTGGCCTGGGTTGGGAACTCAGATTCAGCACTGAAGGACGCTGCACTTGGACCTGAGCCACCATCCCTGGGTCCCTTTCAGGCACCTGGGTCCTGGCTATGCCTACATCAAACGCCACCCTCCCTCAGCTACCAGGCTTCCTGGCTGCTACCTTGTGTCCCATGAAACTCTAATGCCATAAGCTCCATGAACCCAGGACGGAGCCAAAAGGCCTAGGAGCCGGAGTCCTGGGGTGCACACACCTGGATTTGGATCCTGGCATCACAGCTCCAAGGTCTGGGGCAAAGTGCCACCCTGGTGAGCCTCATTTCCATGGTGAGGGTTCCGGGAGGAGCAAACCCAGTATGTGAAGCACCTTTGTCGCGGGAGGGGTGAGATAAGGCAGGTGTTGTCGTCAAGTGGATTGTTGTTTGCATGGGGAGATGAGGAAGGCAGTTGTCCAGCTCTATGGGCAATTGGAGCTGTGCGACCTACCCAGCCTGCCCGGGGACTTACCAGGACTGCTGGGTGTGGGGCTAGAGCCAGTGCTGGGTCCTGGGAGGCCAATCTGGAAAGGACCCCAGAGACCTGTCCCTGTCCCCAGGGCCCGTTCTTGGGCGCCCTACCGAGGCACATTCTTCTTCCATACTCTCCATTGGCATGAGAATGGGACTTCTGCTGGCATCAGGAGGGCCCCAAGGTGTCTGTATTCTAGGGAGCTCTCGCTCTGCCCTCAAAGGCATTACTGTGGAGTTGGGAGGCTGGGCTGGAACCCAGAGGCCTCTGAGGGGAAGGGGAAAGAGGTGCTTACCAGAAGGGAGCTGCCCCAGGCTCGGGGCCCTCTGCCACCTCGGCTCCCAGGTCCCTGCCAGGCCGGCCTTTCTCTGGTTGGCCTGAGAGCGGCACAAAACCCAGCCCAAACTATTCTTACCTCCAGCTCCCCACAGTGAGCCTCAGTTGTGTGTGTGTTGGGGGGGGGGGGGGCGGGGGGAGCGCTTTCAAACAGCGCTCCTGTTTGAAAAAGCATATTCTATCTAATAAGCACTTTGATTTGGTTTTGGCCTCAAACTTTTATTTCTTTGACATTTTAATCCTGTACCATTAAAGGGAGGAGTTTGA
Source organism: Vulpes vulpes (assembly GCF_048418805.1). Classification (NCBI taxonomy): domain Eukaryota; kingdom Metazoa; phylum Chordata; class Mammalia; order Carnivora; family Canidae; genus Vulpes; species Vulpes vulpes. The sequence goes on from NW_027325803.1 coordinate 1,509,573, forward strand.
GGCCTGTATGTCTATCACAAGGGAGCCTGGAGTTCTTTAAAGTCGAGAAACACCACCCAAGGGGATTAATAATAATAACCATAATAAGAACTGACAGTTGGGAGTGTTTGCCCCACGCCAAGCGTTATGCTAAGCGCCTTACGTATTTTTTTTTTTTAAACCTCGTAACAAGCCTACCCTGTTACAGTCCCCGCCTCACAGAGGAGAGAGACCGCCAAAGGTTTAGACGAGGGAAGGGACTTGCTGAGGAGCATAGAACTAGTCCGCAGCAGGAGGGACCCCAGCACCCGGGCCGCGCCCCCACCCCTCAGGCTGCCTCTCTGGAAAGGAGTCGCGCTAAGTGGGAGCCGGGGGCTCAGGCACCAAAGTGGGGGTGCACACGATGCCGGAGAGGCATCCAGCGGTCTGGCATCGGCCTAATGGGTGCGCTCCGAGCCTTGTGTGCAGAACTAGGGTTCCAGCCCTTAGGGTGGGTCTCCACGCCGGGCTGAGCTTGATGACACTTCGGGGGGAAGGGAAGAGGAGTGCCCCCCACTAAAGGTGCAGTGTCCAGTGTCACCCACAAGGAAGAGTCCTGGGTGTGGCTCCGCCCTGTGAGGATATTCTCTATCTGTCTGCCCGGTTTCCAATCTCTCTCTCCCCCCACTCTTGACACCTCCTCCCCCTCCTCCCCCTCCTCCTCCCCCTCCTCCTCCCCCTCCTCCCCCTCCTCCTCCCCCTCCTCCTCCCCCTCCTCCCCCTCCTCCTCCCCCTCCTCCTCCCCCTCCTCCCCCTCCTCCTCGCCCTCCTCCTCCCCCTCTTCCCGAAGCCCTCCTCCCTGCCCACTGAGGGCCCCGGGCACACGAGCGTTGGCTCCTGCCCACGGGCAGCAGAAGGCGCAGGCCCCTGCCAGACTCTCCGGGAAGCAGGGCCATGACCCCGCAGCTGACTGTCCTCTGGGAAGCCGTGCTCTGCCTCCTTCCATCAGGGATCTGTCACACACACCAGAAGCCCTATGTCTGGCCTCATCACTTCTTCATCGGAGGGGTCCCAGGATCACTGTGTGGTCTAGGGGATCCTGGCCCCTCCTTCCATATCAGATAGAAGCACTTGGGGTGACCCCAGCGGGAAGTGCCAATAGGGGGTTTCAGGCACGGGGTCGTCCCTGTGGTCTGTGCATCCCACGAGGGCCATGGCTGCCTGGGTCCCACGGTGGACCGGGGTGCAAAGCCTGAGGTGGGGGTGGGGGCAGTCCGGGTGCTGGCGGGGAGGGGGCCCCGGGCAGGAGCGGCCTTGTCAGGCTTTTCCTGGGCTCTTCATGATCCTCTCCCTCTGCCGGAGAAGGTAATTAAGTCTTCCTCCCTTCAAAGGCTAAGGGCTGGCTCCACCCCAAGGCCTAGCTCACAGGGAAGGGTGATAATGAGGGCCCTCCAAAGCCCGCGGAGGGCGGGGGGGGGGGGGGCTCCCAGTCCAGGCTGTGCCCCCACCCCTATCACACACAATCAGGAGGCCAGTGGGAAGGTCCCCTGTTAGTGCTCAGCTGGAGGGGAAAGCTCAGCTCTCGGGGGTATCCTGATGGCCAAAAGTGGGAGCTTACTTGTCCTGGGCCCTGAAGAGGGTAGACATAGGGGAGGTGACAGCAGGTCCTGAAGGTGATGGGGAGCCACTGAATACTGAGGGGCAGACAGTGGTGGGAACGGTGTCGAGGGGTGGCAGGGGCCAGTGCATAGCAATGCCGGGAGCCTGGCCTGGGCCCGGACCCCCGAAGCCCACATTCCTGGCTCTGATCCAACAGGGGAGTTGGTTTCTGGAGCCCAGCCTGGCCAGGGATGAGGCCCGTGTGCCCCACCTCCGCCTATGCCACCGTCTAGGCCACCTGCCCTCCGGCAGCAAGCTGCCCCAGGACACGGTACAGCGGGAATCGTCCCCATCTCTCTGAGCCTTGGCCTCCTCGTCTGTGAAGTGGAATAGAGATGATGCCCACCTCGTGGGCTGGGGAGGAGTAAGGGACACCGTGTGCGTCGGGACAGACCTGCTCAAGGGTGAGCCCCTTCCATCGGCCCCGGGGAAAGCCTGGAGGGGCTGCCTGCCTTTTGAGGGACTCTCAAATCCCGGGGAGAGCAGACTGAATACGAGGGTGTCAGGCCAACCTCTAACTTCCAAGTAGTAAGCGCCTTGCCCAGAGCAGTCACTCGATTACCCTTAATCTTCTTGATGCTATGGAGCTGGGCCAGGCATTGCAGAGCCCCAAACCAAGTCCTCCAAGCCCTGTCTCCTGGCTACGCAACCCGGGGGCCCCCTTCCTGTACTCCCCAGGTGGCCAGGCGGGGCCATGGCTAGCTCAGGCCAGCTTCTCCCACCCGCCCAGACCTGCCTCCTTGCGCCGGTGGGTCGGCCTGGCAGGCTGGAAGAGAAAATGTTTTGGGCCACGGAGACCTGGTTTGAAATTCCACCATTAGCGGTTGGCTCTGGGCCTGGAAGGCCCTTCTCAACCTGTCAGTCCCCTCTGGGCACCCTGATTAGTCAGGAGCAGCTGCCTCTCGGAGCCGTTTTATTAGATCCCTTCTAACCAGCACATCTCTGGGTAGGAACAGGTCGGGATGCTGGGGATCAGAGCAGAGGGGCTTGGCTTCATGGGGCAGGAAGGGAAGCCGAGAACATGGACCACTGACAACCATCCTGCCATTGCAGGGGCTCCAGGAGGAAGTTCCCAGGGTGCATGGCAATGCACGTACACTCACACACACGTGCACACCAAGCAGGGAACCCTTCCTGGTTACTTCTGGGTGAAACCCTGCACCTATTGGAGAAGGGACAGAGAATGGGAGGCTGAGGCTGGCAACCCAGGTGGTAACCTCGCTCGGCTGTGGACTCACTTGCTCTTTCTGGAAAATGGGGAGATTTGTCTGCCTTCCTGTGATTGGCACATGGCCCTCCCATCCTGCTCCCAAGTGCCATGCAGGACAGAGCGCTGACACCTGCCACTCCAGACTAGAGGACTGAGGTGGGACTGCTGCCCTGTGGAGGCCAGCTTGCTTAGTGTGGCTAAGTCATGTGACGACAGATGGGGGACTGGGAAGGGCCGGATCAGAGGTTCTGGAAGCCTGCCCTTCTGCTCTGAGGAGAGACAGGCCTGGGGGTGGCAAAAGGGACACAGGGGCAGGAGGTTTTTCTCTTTTTCACCCAAGCACTGTGGTTTCAAGCAGATGCTGCCACAAGGTGTCACTAAAGGCCCAGAGAGGTTGACTGACTTGCCCAAGGTCACACAGGCTTTCTGATGCCCAGCCCTGGGCATTGCTCACCAGACCCAGAATGGATCTGCTCTCCATCTGATGGTTGGGATGGGGCCACCAAGAGGATCTGAAGGACCTTTCTCTGCTACAATATCACAAGTTGCTTCCTGGGCTCGGGGCTATGAAGGGTCAGGAGTTGTCAGATAACCTCAAGGGGAGAGAAGATCCTGGTGAGGATGATGTGTCCTCTGACGCGGTGGGAGGCTGACACGGCTGGACGAGCAGTGACCCCTCGTGTCACTCCCAACTCGTGGTATAACTCTGCTACCCCCACTTGTCTGCATGCTTTCTCCAACCTCCAAGGGAAACCACTTCGTAAGTGGCCAAAGAGGCCAGATTCTCTCTACTGGGATTTTGACACTAACCTCCTATAAACTTTTATTCAAAGGCAAGAAAGGTTTTTTACGGGCAGCCCGGGTGGCTCAGCATTTTAGCGCCGCCTTCAACCCAGGGTGTGATCCTGGAGACCCCAGATCAAGTCCTGTGTTGGGCGCCCTGCATGGAGCCTGCTTCTCCCTCTGCCTGTGTCTCTGCCTCTCTCTCTCTCTGTCTCTCATGAATAAATAAAATCTTTAAAAACAAAACCTTTCAATGCACCGTGAGTCCAGGATCCTCTCAAAGCAGGATATGCCCTGGAAATAAGGCTGAATATTGAACATCAGTAACTTCACTAATAGCCCTGAGATCAGAACTCTCACTTCCCTGTGCGAAGCGCGTTTCTTCTTCCCTGTTGTCTCTCTCAGCTCTACCAGCCTCCCAGCCGACTCTTATTTATCCTTTGAGACTCAGCCCCTGCCACCTCTGTCAAGAAATCATTGCTGCCGTCTTCCCTGCAATCCTCCAGTATGGATTAGACATTCCTCCTCTGTGCCCACAGCACCCTGGACCACTTTTAGCACTGTGTTTAGCACCCAAAGGTATATTGTTGCATGTGTGTGTCAGCCTCTCACCAGACAACGCATTTTACCTTAATGTGCTGGTACGTGCAATACACGTTCAGTCATTCAGCGAGCCATCGTTCATTTGCTCCTTCCTTTGTTCCAAGGATATTGAGCTCTCTGAAAGATCCCAATGCTATCTGGAGCAGCTCTGCTGTGTCAAGCTGCCGCATGGCCTAGAACATCCTTGCATAAGGGATCCCAGGGAGCAGTCCCCAAAGGCTGAACTCAGGGACAAGTATTTCCAGCACAGGCCTAGCTCCTTCTAGCTTCACAGAACAGGGAAGAGATACAAGCATGGAACCAAAGCAGCAAAGTACATTCTCATTCTTGTCATTGTGCCCCCACCCCCATTCAGCCCTGCTATTCAATGGGGAAGGAGAGTTAAAGCTAAAGTGTAGAGGTGAGTATGATACAGACCCCACATTGCCCAGGCTCTGGAGCTGGAGGACTGGTTGTGGGGGTACCTTGCAGTGCCTGTGATTATAATCACCCCTCCAGGACTCAGATCTGGAAGCTGGGGATCCTAGAGGAGATAGGGGTAGGGAACATCACCTCTGGTTGCACCCATCTAGCCCCTGCCCCCATACCCTTGTTCCCATTCCCTCCCTCCATAAGCATTACCCAAGTACCAGTTGGGCACTCAACATTTCAAAACCAGGGCTTCTGGGTAGTTTTGTGTGGAGGTCCTGAGTGCCTTGCTTCCACTGACCCTCCAGGTTGTCTCGGCCTTGGATGGCCCCTCTGGTCTCGTGTGCCAACCTTTTAGGGCCTTCCTGCCCTGACCCAAGTCTTTCTAGCATGAGAAAAACTCAGGCCCCAAATCCAATGGGGGAGGCATGGCTCCTATCCTGGCCCTTCTGCTTTGATGGAGAGCAGGGGGCACATTAGGATGCCCAAATCCTATGCAATGTCAGGAGGCCTGGTGTGCTCCAGGCTTAGAGTGGGTTTGCTGCTCTGTTATAACACATAAGTAAGTAAGCTCTGTCACTCTGCCGAATAACCCTGCCTGGCAGGAATTCCATTATCTTCTTATGTTTACAGCTGCAAATTTACCAAAACTGACACAAGAAGAAATAGAGTACAGATGCTTCTGAAACTTTCAACAAACTTGAATTTGGGTTTTTAAAAGATTATTTATTTGAGAGAGAGAGAGAGCAAGAGCAGAAGGAGGGGCAGAGGGAGAGAGAGAGAATCTCAAGCAGGCTCCTCACTGAGTGACTTGAAATCATGACCCTGAAATCATGACCCTGAAATCATGACTTAAGCCAAAACCAAGAGTCAGATGCTTAACTGACTGAGACACCCAGGTGTCCCTCAAAGAATTTGAATTTGTAATCAAACTTCTCATAAAACTCCAGGCCCAGAGGATTTTCCTGGCGAATTCTACCTAATAGTTAAGAAAAATAAATATACCTTATTACACAAAGTCTTCCCAATGATGGAAAATGGTGATTGTCCTTCTAAGTCATTTCTACCAGGTCAGCATAACCTTGACATGTCAATTCTCACTTCTGTCAAGTGAGGATAATAACAGGTAGCCCCTATCTCGGACATGGGAGCAGAATTAGGATTAAGTGAGTTGTACAGATAGCTCTTGGCATAATCACTGGTACCTAGAATGTGCTCAATGTCTGCTAAGGCCTTCTATAAGGCCATGCTAAGACTGAAGCCATAGCCTCTGTCTTACTTGCACAGTCTGAGTCCAGAACAGCATCCCTTAGATGAAGAAAGGGGAAGAGCACTGGGCAACTACCATGAAGAGGGCCATTGTCAAACCTGATCTCATTCAACCCTCACAAAAATGCTTCAAGGTAGATGTATCGATGCCATTTTACAGGCAGGAAAGCTGAGGCTCAGAAAATCTATGGCATTGTGTAAAGTCAAAGCCAGGCCCATGTGAAGATAAAGCTCATGATTCTCTGAGGCTTGCTAATTAAGCAGGTGTATTCATCAACCAAACATTAGGGCTCTCTGACCTTGGCTAAGCCTTGTCCCTATGGATTTAAGGGTCCCCATCTAGTGATACCTACTCTTTAATAACCCCTCACTCATCCTAACTCAGTAAAGATAGCCTGAGCACAAGATTCTCCTGGCAAAGTCCTGCCATGTCTGACTAAAAAGTTCCTGTGAATCAGGCCACCTGGGTCATTAAACTCATCCTCTCCAACCAGCACTATTCCCCGCTCCAAGTCACTGCCTGCCCCACTCATGACAGGGGGAGATGGGTCATCACTCATGACATGGGGGAGTTGGTCATCCTTCCCGGTACAATGGTTTTATCACGCAAGTAAGACATTAATACTTTCTCCTTGTGACAAAGTTAACTAATTCAGAAATACGTCGAATCATAAGGGAAGATGCCCTCCACCCCACCTCCACTCTACTCTTCTACTCAGAGATGAACAAACAATGTTCTCAGACATTGTCTGAACTCAGAGATGTTCAAACAATGGGGAAGAGCCCCTTCCAGATTTATTTTCAGACTGCGTTTACGCTCCTTTACATTCTACATATACAGACATATCAACTCCAGGTTGTTTTTTACACGACTGCAATCATCCTGTATATATTGTTCAGCAACTTGCTTTTTTCACTTCACAATCCCACATGCTATTTATAACTCCTCTACTTCCCAAAGGATTTGAGGAGGTTTACCAGAGCTCCAGAAGGTGGGGTGCAGAGCGGTGGAGAGACTGTGGGCGGTAGGTTGATGCTGACCTGGATTGATACCTCGGCTCTGCCACCTGCATCTGGGTGACCTCAGGCCAGTCCTTAAACTCTCTAATTATAGTAGTTACCTCGAAGGGTCAGCGTGACTTTGCTAGGAGCCAACAAAGAGGGTGTTCAATCATTTCTGTTCCCCAGCCTCCCTGGAGCTTTGAGAACAAGGATCTGGAGGCCAGAGGTGGCCCGAATGGTCCTTAGAGCTCATATTCCAGGAACTGGACATCCTCCCTGCCTTTCCAGCCATAGCAGACGTTCTGAGGGTGAGTCCAGGTCTCCTGCTCTTCTGTATCCCAAGGAACTGTGACATCAGCCTGGCCCTGTTTTCCCCAAGCAGGAGGAGAAGCGAGCTGAACTTAATAAATGACTGCTCATGTTCTTTGAATAATTCCATGATCCATTCCTTCACTTCTGAAACCTCCTGGAACTTTCCTCTTCCCATTTGGAAAATGGGGAAACTGAGGACAGGGAGAGTCAGGGTGTTTGGCCCTCTAGATATTATCTGGCCCAGCTTCCTCATTTGACATAGGGCAACAGCCCCCGAAAGGAAGAAAATAACTGCCATGTAGATGGTTGTGGCATATAGTTAGCACAATAAAAGTCTGCTACAGTTAGGGCCAGATACTTGCGTTAATTCTCACCGGGCCCCATGAGGGACGTACTGTGGTTTCCTATTTCATAGGGAAGAAAGCTTAGTTCACTTTCTCATGGGAATACCACTAATAGGAGCCAGAGTTAGAGTTCTGTGTGAGTCTCACCAGCTCCCCAGGACTACCATGCTGCCTCCTAGCATCTTCTGTACCCTGCCTCATCCTCTGGCATGTTCTATGACCTGTAGCTCCCCGAGGAAGCTCTCCTGGCCCAGCAGCTGCTCTGCCCACCCTGCTGTGGCCCACTGCTCAATCCTGACCTGATGTTGAGTCTGTTTGCTCCTCTTAGACCATAGTCCCCAAGGAGGAGAGTCTGATTCCAATTCTTCCCTGTACTCCCATGCCCAACACAGGCCTGGCATGGAGTCAGCAGATGTGAGTGTTTACGGAAGGCAAGGAGGGACCGAGGACTTCCAGAGCTCATGCTCTTTTATCCAACTCACAGGTTCTTTTGACAGAGTCAAGGTCAGGAGACAGGGTTTTGTACCAAACATAATCTCCCTCTCCCTCTCATAGCCACTGCCCTGTCATCTACTCTGTCTCCCAATGGCTGGTGTCCCCCACAGCCAAGGGCATCAGGTCCTCCCTGCCTCCCTTGCCATATGACCCACAGCTCTCAGGAACTGCCCTGCCAACCTCACCCCCATGAGAGCCCTCAGGAAGGGCTCCCTCATTGGGCCACTTCTCTTGAACAGGTGGCAAAGCCTTGACCACAGATCAGTGTGGGGGGAGGAGGAGGGGTTGGAGACTGGCTTTGCCAGACATTCAAAGCAACAGAGAAAGTGCCACGTCCTCCATTGTGCCACCCTCTTGCTCACTGGGAGCCCACACTTCCTCTCCAAAGTGGGTAGGGGGCTGGGGAGACTCCCATGTTTGTCAGCCGGAGTACTGTAGTTGGGGAGGATTGCGTTTCCATGGATACAAGCCATGGGAGCTGCTGGGAGATGGGGCCATGGTGTACACAGACACAGATCCACACGGAATCTGTAAGAAAAATAGCAACAGATTTGCTGAGTCATTGGCTCCACATATTTATAGTCTCTGGCAAAGGCAGACCTGCCTATCAGAGGCTAATAATACTGCAGCAGCGTGTTAATTGCAAAGAGGGAGTCTTCAAGCATCCATTCAGACACCCGAGACCGCTCCTTGAATAAAGAGTGGGGCCCTCACGATGAAAGCCGGCATGTGTTTGAGTGTGCATGTTTAGGAGTGTGTGTGTGTGTGTGCAGGTATGTGGAGTTTGACTCTGGCAGACTAAGAAAGCTCAAGTATCACATCAGCCAGTCTGAATCCACCCCATGGCAGTGTTACAGAGCAGTCTTCAATCGCCGAAAGATGTCTAGGGCTCAGCCCATGGGAGAGGTGGACAGGAGAGGAGAGGAGGCTGCTGGCTATCTCTCGGGGAAGGAGAACAGATGCTGCCGTGCTGCCTGGGACCTTCATCCCACAGCCTGGGAGGTCAACCATGGTCCTCCAGCTCTAGGTACTTGGGTAGCTGGGTAGTTAAAAGAAAGGGAAAGCATGACCCCTGCCCTCTGGGATGTGTGCCCAGTGGGCCACTTAACTCACCCGAGGTCACACAGGGGCCCTAATACAGGCAGCAGAGTCAAGGACAGTGGGTGCCCAGGAGTCTGGGTGCCATCTTGAATAAGCGCCAAAGGGCTTAGGCACCTGTGTGGCTCAGTCGGTTAGGCGTCTGACTCATGTCATGTTAGGTTTCGGCTCATGTCATGATTTCAGGGTCCTGAGATTGACCCCTTTGCTTGGCTGTGCACTGAGTGTGAACCTTGCTTGAGATTCTCTCTCTCTCTCTCTCTCTCTCTCAATCTCTCAAAAATAAATAAACAAGCAAACCAACCCCAAAAGGCCAAACTCAATTCCAGAGGAGAGTCCTTGAGCTCTTGCCTCTGGGAGCCAGGACACCCATCTAGCTCCAAATCAGGCAAATTGACTGTCTCCTATGACTCCCATCAGGACCACACAGCTCTATCCCGAAGCGCTCCCTGCCCAGCTTCAGTCATGCTCCTGCCCACTGTCTCTGCCACCCTGAGAGCCCCACAGAGACTGGGCCACACACTCCCAGCCCCTGGCAGAGGAGCCCTCAGTGAAGACGGACGGTGGAGAAAACAAACCCCTCTAGTTCCTTGAAGGCAGTACTCAGGTCCCCCTGGGCCTTCTGGACTCCAAGTCACAAACTCTCTGGCACAGGTTCCGGTCTCCTCCCTGGCTCTGCTCCTCTCTGCATGGGCTCCTTCTGACACTGCACCCACACTGGATGCAGAGAGCAAAACATGGGCCCCCGAAGGGATCCCGGCTTCACTGATTCCTCGTCCCTACCTATGGTCCCTATGGCTCCCATCAGTGCTAAGGCAGCAAGGATTGCTGAGCCCACATTTCCCTTTGCTTCAGCTGGAAGCCCCTGGCCCTGCCCTCAGCTCAGCCTAAAGACAGAAGCCACACCGTCCTTCCAGGGGTCCTGCCAGCAGAGGGGTGGTGGCTGCCGTGGACCCACAGAAGAATTGCAGAGCACAGCTGGACAGGAAGGAAGAAGAGGGGTTCACTGCTGGGCCACACTACCTCCCACACCAACCTGCCCCACAATGCGAACATTCGAGACTATGTTCCTAGTATTCTAAGGAGGGGAGGCAGGAGAGGAGAGAGGGACATCCTTTCAGTTCCCACTTCCCTTCAAGAGCAGGTTGACTCAAGAGCTATTATTAATAGTAAATTAAATAGTGTGGTTATTCTGAATAATAAAAAGCTCTCTTGTTCCAAGTTTTCACTGTCCTCTCTCCAGGGAAATACCTGCTGTGGCCTGAGACGTGGCATCCAGTGACGGGCATTTGTAGGGCGAAGCTCGTGTTCCCATTACGCCAGCCTCGGGCTCAAGTTCCACAAGATTGCCTCCTCCACCCCAGCTTTGAAGGTGGGGCAAGACAGGCTTCGGATGCCCCAGGTACCCCCATGACCCTCCCCTCTCCCCCAGCCTGGGCTGGGCTCCCCTGAGGATGGGAAACCGGCTGCTGGCGTGTCTCTGCTGGCCGAGGGTGGCCCTCCCACCCGCTAGCTGGACGGCCTCGGGCAAGGGTGAGCTGCTCCGTTCCCTCCTCCGTACAATGAGGGTAATGATAGTAAAAAGTTAGTATACACAAAAGGCATCTAACTCCACTGGGCACTTAGTGAGCACGGTGCAAAGGTTTGTTAAATTAATGAGGCTGCCAAGATGTTTGTAGGGCAGAGCCCAAGACCCAAGACTGCGGGCGTCAAGGCCTTTGTGATGGGAACAGTGGCTCCACGCAGAGGTCTCCTCCACAGACACAAGGCCAGGCTGAGGAGGACCTGTAGGAGCCTGCTGTCCTGTGCCTCTCTGGGCCTCAGTTTCCCTACCCCTGATGGCAGACGAGGCTGTGTGAAGCGACCGCTGTGCCCAGCCTGCTGTGCCCTGTGATGTGTAACATCGGCTGACGTGGGCTGAGCTCCGACCGTGTGTCAGACGTGTGCTGAGCACCTTGCAGTCAGTCAGTCACTTCAGTTCATCCCCACGACGGCTCCGCGGGCGGGCACTGCTCCATGGGTAAAGAAATCGAGGCTCAGAGAGGTTAAGCCGTGTGCCCAAGATGACACAGCAAGCCAGACGGGAAGCTGGAATTTAAACCCAGCTCCGCCTGACTCCACGACCTGACCCCAGTGACCTTGGGGCCACGACACCTGATCTCATTAGATTCTTATCCAGGATTGCCCGGGCGAGTAGATGGGGGCAGAAGAGAGGGGCAGAGTGAGCTACCCCCACCCCACCCCAGGCTTAGCGGCCCTCCATTTGCCATCAGCTTGCTGTTACCAGAGGTGACAACTCTAACTGGCCGCCTGGTGGCCGGGAGAAGGCAGAGTTGAAAATGGATCCTCGACTATCATAAATAAAAATTTAAAAAAAAAAAAAAAAAAAAGAAAATGGATCCTCTCCAGGTGGGCTGAGGACACCTCCGTGGGGACCAGGCATGAGCCTGAGGCCCAGTGGGGAGAAAGAGGCAGAGCTGTTGCCGAGGCCCAGATCAGATGCCAGAGCTGGGGCCGTGCAGGAAACCGGGGGCTGCAGCCCATCTAAGCCCCCTTTGCCTGCTGCCTCCCATCTATGCCCAGTCACCCGGTCCCTCCTTGGCCCACTCGGCCTCCCCTTCCTGTGTCTCCTTTGCTTGGGGGAACACTCTCCCGTGGGACCCAACGTTGTGCTAAGTCGTTGTTTACGAGGAGGAAACAAGCCTGACTGCATTTTTAAAAGAGGCTCCAGGGAGCTGCAGCCGCCTGTGAGCCTCTCCACACACACAGGACCGTTGGAGGGGGGGCAGTGAGCCCTGGGGGGCACAGATGGGGTGCGTTCATGAGTCTCGACAGCTGACTGTGCTCACGGTTGTCTTCAGAGGGTGTTTGATCCAGGCTTGGCAGACCAACACTTGTCATAGGGCAAGCCCTGGGCTGGGAGGAGGACCCTTGCTTGGCCTCCTGGAGCTCCTGGAGACAACCGTTCACATAGAACTACCTTCTGCCTGGAAAGCACCAGAGGTAGTGAACTCATAGACTGTGGCACCTGGGGAGGGGCTCCTGACTCGGCAGGTGGGGTCAGGAAGGCTCCCCGGAGAGACCGATGAGCCCTCCCTGAGGAAGAACATTCCACATGAGACAACAGCTTGTGAAAGGGCCCAGAGGCACACCACTGCCACCTGCCAAAATTTCCACGTGGTTAGAGGGGAGAAGATGGGGAGATGGCGGGCCAGGGGATGGTGTTGGGCAAAGGCCAGTTGTAAGAGGCCAGGACCATGCGGCTAGAAGCTTGGATTTTCTGCTGAAGGCAATGGGGAGCCAGTGAAGGGAGTCATCTATCTGACCGACCTTTAGAAGATCACTCTGGCACCAGCCGGCACCCCATCCACATCTCCGAACCGCAGCTCAAGCCCCTAGGCATCACAGGATTACATCCTGGAGTAGAGGGTGGGGGTGGGGCAAAGCGTGCTCAGGGCCATGGGATTCAGAGCACAGGGTAGAGCTGCTACTCAACCAGACTTCTCTTGGGCAACAGATCTCCTCCCCACTTCACAGGTGGCTGTGTTAGAAGTGCAGCGGGGTGAGGGCAACTACACGTGAGAAAATCGGCCCATATGATTAATCACGTCAATTCCAGAGAGGGAAAAGTTCGTTGACAATCTTAACAAAAACCAAAATGCATTTGATAGAACTGAACATCCATTCTGATGAAAACTCCTAGTGAAATAAAAATAAAAGAACATTTTCTCAACATCATAAAAAAAAAAAACCTCTCCGCAGTCAACAACAACATTCTTGGTGATAAAAACACAGAGAGGTGCTCATATTTAAGGCAGAGTAGGATGGGATTGCCTGCTATTACCACAATTAGTCTGCATTGTTCTGGAAGTTCTAGCTAATGCAATAGTACATTAAAAATGCAAATAAAAAGAAGCATAACATTCAGGAAGAAGGAGAAATCGCTATCGTTATTTGTTCATGATATGATTGTTTATCCAGAACACTCCAGAGAATAAACTGAAAAACAAGAAAGAGACTATGGAGGAGGTCAGCAAGATGACGGTATCAAGAAATACACTAGCAAAATCCAGTTAGGAAATGTAAAAGAGAAAAGAAGAAAAAATCCCCAATGTGAATTTTTTTTTTAATTCCAGTGTAGGTAACAGACAGTGGTATAGTTGTTTCAGGTGTACAATGTAGCAGTTCAACACTTTCATATATTACTCAGTGCTCACCCAGACAAGTGTACTCTTAATTCCCTTCGCCTATTCCCCTACACCCAACATGAATTCTCTTCAGTGATTCTGCACATCCTGAGCAAATGGAGTGAAGAAGCAGCCCAAGGGCACTCAAAGTTCAAGAATAAGGTCCAAGCCTTGGGTGGGGGGTGGGGGGGATGGGACACAGGATGGAGCTGGAGAAAGCAGAGACAGGAGGAGGAGGAGGAGGGTGTCTCGTAGAGCTCCCAGGATTGGCAACTGTTAAGCTTGGGCTGGAAGCTGCCCTGTTAGCAGAAGACCCAGGCCAGTGGGCCCAATTTCCGGTCGCCCCAGAAGACAGCAGCTCAGGACAGTGAGACCCAGATGCCTCCCAAGGATGCGGTGGGCCTGGACCCATTGAGAGGTGGGATTTGCCCACTGGGAGATCCAGGCTGCCTCAGACATGGGGTAGAGGACTGCAGATGCTGACGGAGAATCCGTAGCCACTACAGGCCACAGACTCCCAGCAAGTGAGATTCTAGGTGAAAAAGTGTTTCTGAATATTTGATGGGCCAATTACAAATCGTTCTTCAGGCTTCATAAAAGCTGACTTCCCCAGAGAACCTGTCAAGGCAAAGAGACATACCCAGCCAACCTCCAAGCTCCCCTCTGATGCCAGAGGCAGGCTCCTTCCCCAGCTCTCTGCCCCCAGACTCCTGGCAAGTGGGTCTTGTCTTGCCTGAGGTGGCGCGATTCCCCCGGAGGCACCCAGCTAAGCTGCAGGTGCACGGACCCACTTTATCCCACCTCCGGGACCTATTCTCCGAAAGCAAAGCTTATAGATTTCTCTGCCGTTTTCCACGGTGCAAAGTGTGGCACAATGTCCATGTCTGACTCCTCTCAGATGCTTGGTAATCTCTGGGCTTTCCATCACTCTCCCTCAGAGAAATTCCGCAGCCAAAGCCATGACCGCTGGCCAGGATTTCAGGGGAGCAAACCCTCTCGTTTGCTTTCTCTTTCTCTTTCGCCCTCACTCACAGGCTCCATCTGCACTAAAGAGAAAGAAAGAAAGAAAAAAAAGAAAAGAAAAGAAAAGAAAAAAAAGAAAGGAAAGGAAAAGAAAGGAAAGGAAAGGAAAGGAAAAGAAAAGAAAAGGAGAAAAGAAAAGAAAAAACCTGCTGTCCCCGTCCCCCAGCACTACTGCCCCTGTCCAGGGACCAAAGATGGGACGAATCACCTCCCAGGTAAGAGGGTGCCATTTACAGGGAGGTTGGGTGCAAAGCCGTGGGGCTTCTGTGGTGGAATTTCCAGCAGTAGGACCACGGATGGGGCATTTCAATCGCTGCGCTATGTAAAGATTGAATTATTCAGTGCCTGCAGGCAAGAAATTCGGGGTGGGGGGCAATGTGGCACTTCAAACCCCTCAGGAAGCTGCGGTGGCCCAGTGGTGCAGACGATGGAAAGGGCAGGAGGGAGAAAACAGGAATGTATCAAGCACTCGCTAGGTGCCTTGACTGCGATGTTCGGGAGATGCGCAGCCATAGGACGTGGGTGTCACTCACACCTGGGTCACTTGGACTCTACAGCCTGTGTCCTTGGGCCCTGGGCCCTGGCTGCTCCCTGCAAAGCCAAGCTTCAGATGGCAAGCCCCCAATTCCTCACCAGGTGCTAATCTCCTCGCAGCCCCTCTGCTGTGCCCTTTCCACCCCCCTCAGTCGCCTTGTCTGCCCTGGTGCCTAGAATGACCTTCCCTCTGCTGCTGGCTGATGATCTAGAGTCCACTCCTGAAGCCCAGCACCAGGAAGAAGGTCCTGGGGGGTGGGTGTGTTTGGTCTAATTCACCAAGGCCCCCCTGACTCCTTGGTCTTGTCACCATGGAAACCTTGTGAGGTCACTGAGATCGTTAAAATAGGAGAAAAAGTATGTTTTGCGCTCTCGCCTAGAGATCACCCACCGGCTCCAGGGGCTTCTGTGTAGGAGTGAGGAGGACAGCAGGCCGCGGGAGAGGAGACCAGCCCCAGCCCCAGGGAGGGAGTAACCCCTCATCCCCAGGATGCGGCTGCTCAGATACCAGCGCTCTGCCTCCCTGAGATTTTCCAGGTGTCCTTACCCTGAAAGAAAGAATCCTGCAGCTTTGTGCACACGTCAAAGCAGGCTTCGTGCTACATCCAGAGAAGCAGGAGAGGGCCTCTTCCTAGGCAGCGCTACCGAGTAAATGCCTATCAGACTCAGGGTGGGTGCTGGGAGCTACTGCGGAAGAGGTGGGGGCGGCCGGAACCACTGGTCCAGACCTTTCTCCCGCTCCATCAAAGGTGAGAGTGGGGTTTGCTGGTTGGGGCTGGCACAGGAGTGGCCGGGGTCAGGGGCCCTTCCCACCTGTGGGTCGGACCCGGTGCCATGGACCCTTCCCCCTTTTCCTGCGGGCTGCTGGCGGCCCCTGGATGCTCACAGGCACCCTAGAGGGTCTAGTCCACCTGCTGTTCCCCTTCGAGTTCAGCAGCGTGGCTGACTGCTCGGCTCCTCAGATTCTCCTCCTTTGTCCTACAGGGAACTCGTCTCCGGTCCACCTTCACCCCAGGATCCAAAACGTCTCTCCACTGCCCTCCTGGAGTCCAGATTTCTCTTGCCCCTTTCCAGACCTTCCCCAGTACCAACCACCATGAAATTTCTCCTCGACCACCTTGCTGGCCAGTGGATCTCCTCGTTTTTCTTGGCACTAGTCTCACGCTGCTTCTTTTGTTCACACCGTTCCCCAGGCCTGAGACAACCTCTTCCCCGGTGGTATATCTGTGTAATCCTGTAGCATACTCTTACTGTCACTTGCACCACCTCCGTCTGCACTTTTCCACAGCAGCCCCGCACCACCACAGGGACACCTCCAATTCTCCGCTACTGCTGCCCTCACGGCCTCACAGCCTCCATCACCATTGGCCTCACCTCCCTGACACAGCGGTCCCCACTGCCGCCACTGTGATGGCCTTCCTGTGGGCGGTGCCGCCCCCACCGGCTCCATGACAACGCTGCACTCCCCATCACCTCCACCCTAACCTGCCACTCACCGCATGGCCACCCATCGCTACACTGCACTGGTGACCATCACCATCACTGGAAGGGACATTCATAAAATCAATGGTTCAATCAATCAATCAATCAATTTCAAATCCCTCCACGGAGGCCATCAAAGGATCTATAGGAGGGGCAGGTGGGTCACATGGCCCCCATTCTTGTTCCTGAGTCTCTTCATCCTTCAAGGAGTCACTCACTGGTTGCCGTGTGTCACCAGAGCGGCCATGGGGATCCTCCTGTGGCACCTCGGAGCATAACTGAGACAAAGCTAGAACTAATAGTAAGGGGGCAATAACACAAGCTGCTGCCGGGAATACAAATCAGCATGAACTTTCTGAAGAGAAGTTCAATTTAAAAAGAAAAAAAGAGTAGTTCAATGATATGACAATAGCCTTTGGAAAGTGCCTTCTCAGAAATTTTACTTTTAAGAACCTAAGGAAATAATTAATGTGCAAGGATGATGTGTGCTGTTATAATAGCAAAAACTAGAAACAGCCTAAGTGCATAGCAGAAGAGAGAGAGAGAGAGATTAAAAAAAAATCACATGGACTAAAAAAAAAAAAAAATCACATGGACTGGGATCCCTGGGTGGCTCAGCAGTTTAGCGCCTGCCTTTGGCCCAGGGCATGATCCTGGAGTCCCGGGATCAAGTCCTGCGACGGGCTCCCGGCATGGAGCCTGCTTCTCCCTCTGCCTGTCTCTCTCTCTCTCTCTCTGTCTACCATGAATAAATAAATAAAAATTTTTAAAAATCACATGGACTAATATGCAGCCATTACATTAAAACAGAACATAGATTTCTCGATGGGCATACAAATATGCAGACGCTACATTGTTAATGAACAAAAGCAGGTTTGATATCAGCATTTGTAGAATAACCCTCTCTTTCTAAAAAATATTTGTTCATAAAACAAGGTAAAGATAGTTTATCTTCACAGTTGGCACCAGAAATTGTTCTCAGATGGGAACCTGTCTTTGTTTAGAAAAAAAAAAAAATACCTCGGTCAACTGTTTAGTGAGATGATGGTTGCAAACCATTCAGCATGAGATAAGAAGAAGTCATTTGGCTCCTGAGCAGGATGCAGAGAGAGGCACCAGGATCAGAGAAATAGGAGGGAGGGAGGCAGGGAGGTTGGCCTGGAGGAGAGGCTGAGACTGGACATGGAGGCTGGGAACACTCTGGGGCAGTGTGGGGGGTGGAGGGGATCCTTCGGGAGCTGCGGTCCCTGGCCCTTGCTTGCACAGCTACAGCATGGGCCATCTCCCCTCCTCTTCCACAGCCAACGTGGAGACAAGTCTTCCAAGCGATGAGAGTTCCTGAATGAACAGCTTTCCATTCATTCAACCACTTTGGGTTGTTTCTGGCAGGACGTATACATATTTTTTAGTTCTGTTTATTTGTACGTTCCTGATTTTCTAAAATAAACATTAAAGAGAAAAGTTAAGTTTCGAGAACCGCACATGGGGAATACACCAGAGTCAGGGACTAAATTATCTGAGTTAAAAAGTATGACCCCCCGCTCCCGCCACAGACCCCAAAGGGCCCACATGTTGCAGGCATGGTCTGGACGCACCCCCTGCCCCCAGGGTCACCCATCCACATGCTCAGCACCTTGGAACGTGGTTTTGAGAGTAACGCTCTGGGGAGACACTGGGAATTCCTGCTCCAGTCTGGAGTCTGCTCAGAGGACTCGAGTCTTCCTGCGTAGTGAACGATTGCCGTTCACTGCCGTTCACAATGATCTCCTTTTGCAGGGGGGTGTCCTGCTCCTCACAAGGACTTAGGCATTCACCAGATAGTATCTTAAGATAACACCACAACAATTTTAATAATCATGCAAAAGATGTACACTCGCGCCCACAGGGTGGTTGTGTTTCGGTGCACCCCCCACACACACACACCATCTTCGCCACCATCACCACCATAACCTCCAGCCTCCTTTTGATCCAAGCGGTGTGCCCCGTCCAATTCCACCTGCATTTGGGGGTAGCTTGAGGTGGGCCTGAAGGGACACAAAGAAGAGGGACCGGAGGAAGGGCTGTCTGGTCCCCATCTCCCGACGTATCCCTAATCCGCACAAAATCCTGCACAGTTCATTCACTTGGTATTCAATGGAATAATATAGCTGGTAATGAATTTGTTTTGCATTCAGTTGGATAAAAGTGTTAGTTATGAATTTATAATTTGCAGAGGGATAAGGCTTTTTTTTTTCGAGGCGTCAGAGAAGCTGTTGCTTACAAACTTGTAATTCACCACTGCAAATCCATCTGTAAATGACACTATTGCAAGCTGAAAATCTCTCAGGCACGAGGGATACAGCCTCAGAATTAAATTGTGTGCCTGACAAGAACCTGCTGTTCCGTCCTGCCCCCTGCTCCGCGGGCCCTCCCCTCCCCCCCAGTCCCCCTTTCTGGCTCAGCTGTGCCCATTTGCCTCCACTCACTTGGGCCCCCTCCCCTCCATTCTTACCCCCTATAGGTCCAGGGCTAGCCCCTGCAGGGGCAGGGGCTACACAGACCAGCTCAGCCAGCGCAGGTGTGATCTGGGTCTGGGGCTGAACACCGAAGCCCACTCTCCACTCCTCTGTCTGGGCCTCTGTTTCCCCATCACTGGAGATCCCAGTCCCCTTAGAGATTTGTCAGCCAGTGAGAGAGCCCAGGGAGGTGCCCCCCAGCCAGGACTGAGCCCAGACTACGCCCAAGGGCCAAAGGGGCAGTGATCCCCAAGAGACCATATGGAGCCCAGCCTCTTGGCCTCAACCATCTCTAGGCTCTTGTGTTTTATAGTCTGGGTCTTTTTTTTTTTTTTAAGATTTTATTTATTTATTCATTCATGAGGGACACAAAGAGAGAGGGAGAGAAAGGCAGAGATGGAGAAGAGGGAGAGACAGGCAGAGGGAGAAGCAGGCTCCAGGCAAGGAGCCTGACGTGGGACTCAATCCCGGGCCTCCAGGATCAGGCCCTGGGTCAAAGGCAGGCGCTAAACCGCTGAGCGCCCCGGGCTGCCCCTATAGGCTGGGTCTTATTTCCTTCTGCGCTTCTGTCGATTATTACTCGCCAAGTAATTATTATTGCTTTTCTCTTTGTAGTCAAAGTTTCCGTGAAGAGTTAGCTTAGGATGGAAAGGGAAAGAAGGCTCAACGCCCGGCACGCTGGAGAGTGATGGTGCTGCGGGGAGGGCGGCGCAGGCCACTCTCTGAAGGCCCGTCCCAGGGACTCCGTGTCCTCGCCTGGCCAGGTGCCAGGCCCAGGGCACAGGGACGCTTGGGACGGCGCAGCCTCTGCCCTGGAGCCTCTGGGCTCGGCCACTGAACAGGCAGCTCGGAGGAGGCGCGCCCCCTGGTTTGGTAAAGGAGTCTGCGTGTTGTGGGGCCGGCGGCACAGGCGCCAAGACGTCCAAAAGGGGCTAAGAGGAGGCTTAGCCACTGATGGGCCGCGTGGCCTTAAGCAAGTTGCTTGGCGGCCCTGAACTTCCTCAGCTGCCTGTCGGGACTTGCTGAGCCCTTGCACCACAGTCGGCCACAGGATCCGAAACCTAGCAGGGACCCGGTGTCACGGGGGTGGGGGGGGGGGGGGGCGCATAGGCCTTTCCTGAGAAGCCACCTTTCAGCCAGGACCTCAAGGATGAACGGACATTAGCTGCTTGAAGGTGGGGGAGAGTGCCCCGGGCAGAGGGGACAGCAGGTGCCCGGCCTAGAGGACTGTGTGCATCCCAGGCGCTGAAAGGTCAGCAGGGCTGATGGGTGGGAGTCCGGGGAGGTGAGGACAGAGGGCGGGGAGGTGGGGGGGAGCTGCAGGAGCCACACCAGCCAGGGGCTCCTGCGCATTGGGGATTTTAGGAAAATGTGAGACACATGATGTTTCTAAGCAGGGGAATGATACGTCTGACTCAGAGTTTTTTGAGATCCCTGTGGCTGCCACGGGGCTAATGCCTTGAAAGGCCCAGCGAGCACGTGGTAGGGGTGGATTTCACTGCCTGGTGGAGAGATGACAGTGTCTCAGACACGGCGGTGGCAGCAGAGAAGGGAGACTGGGAGACACGCGGGAGGCAGAACGAGCGGAAGTGGATTTGATGTTGGGGGGGGGGTGTGAGGAGAGGAAGGTATAAAAGAAGCTTCCCAGAGTTTCTGTAAGAGCTGCTGAGATAGAGGAGCTGAGGGCTTGCTTCAGAGATATCCCGAGTTCAGTTTTGAATCCGAGCTCCCCAGGAGGCAGAGGATCCCATGAGTCTGGAACCTGGAGAGAGTCTGGGCTGGAGATGCCATGTGGGGATGAGGGGCCACGAGCTGGGCGGGGGTGGGGGCAGGACAGAGGGGGACGAGACAGGGGTGAGGATGAACAGGATGTACAGCTGAGCCTGGAGCACTGCGGCGTTTGACGGGGGCAGGGTGGAAAGACAGAGGGAGCTTGGGGCCCGTGGTGGATATGCCCCCCACGCCCCCCACAGAAATCCGGGAAGGCTTGGTGCCCCCCGAAGCTGAGGAGAAAGAGGTGGCCGACAAAAGAGGTGGTTAACTACCAAATGTAGTGGGAAGTCAGGTCAGGACTTGAGGGTGGGGCTTCTTAGAGGTCACAGGTGACCTCAGCATTTAACATTTGGCTAGAGGAGTGGTACAGGCGGGTGCCAGATTGCCAAGGAAGAGGAGTGAGTGGGAGCTGGGGAAGAAGAGGCCGGGCATGGGGACAACTCTTGGGGTAAGTCTGGCTGTGGAGAGAGGAAAGATGAGCCAGTTCTTGGAGAGGGAAGTGAGATCTTACTTTTAAGATGGAAGAGTTAGAAAGCAGGTGTAAATGCTGATGGAAAGGGCCCAGGAGAAAGAGGTGGGGGTGTGTGTGCAGGGGGTAGGATTTTTTTTTTTTGTATGGGGGTATGATTTAACTGACAGGAGGGCAGAGAGTGAAGGGTAATGGACAGCATAAGATTCTCCAGAAGGCAGGAGGGGTTGATAACAACACAGTTTGCCCATACTGTGGGCAGACTGATGCTGTTGGCAGGGTCTGAGCATCAGAGGTTCAGGGGTGGGAAGGCTCAGGATGTGTGTTGGGGAAACCCCTGAGCTATGTGCCCTGCTCTTTCCGTCCAGCTTTTTCCACCTTAAGGATATTTTGTTTAATGAAGATGTGAGACAACAGGTATTTTAGAGATTCAATATTCAAAAAATATAGCTGGAGAATTGACTACAGCAGACTCTGCTGGATCTGGAGGACCTGGAGGTGTCTGCTCTCTGGCAGCTCATTCTGAGGGTCAGACTCACAATGACAATGCAACATGGCAAGCGCTTGCGGAGGACCAGGCATCTGTGGTGGCGCAGAGGAGAGACGTCACACGCTGGGGGAATGTTTCAGGTAGTTCTGGCGGTTGGTGTCAAGGAAAAGGGTGAAGCAGGGGAGCATTCCAGGCAAAGAGGAGAGCAAGTATAAAGGGAGCAGTGCATGAGGAGCTCCCGGCAGAAGCCAAGGGAGCAAGAGGCTACAGAGAGGAGGCTGCAGAGACTAACAAGGGCAAACTCCCGAAAAGAGGTGAACACCAAACTAAGGAGGCTGGATTTGCCTTGTAGGGATGGGAAGCCATGGAGTGTCGTAAACAGGGAGATCAGAAAACTGATACCAGTCACGGTGGACTCCACAGAATAAATCTGAAGGTTGGCAGACCCATTAGTTGGCCATCAGCTAATTCAGGGGCCAGGGGGTTCAAGACAGGGCCTGGCCATTAGCAGAGAGAACATACCTGTCTACACAGTGTTAAGAGGGTAGAATGAACAGGACTTAGCGCTCCAAGGGATGCGGGAAAGTGAGAGTCTAGGATGATCACAGGTTTCCAGCTTGCATGGTGGGCTGCAGGGTGGCGCCATCCTCTGAGATGGGGGGTGATAAAAGGGGCTACATTTGGTGGGGGATAGGGGGAAGACAATGGGTTCTGATGTGGGTACACTGAGTTTGAGGTGCCTGCATGATATCCTCATGGAAATGTCCAGTAGGCAGGTAGCAATACGATCTGAAGTTTTGGAACAGTTTCTTCTGGAAATAACAAACTGGAGGTCGGAAACCTTTAGGGAATGTGGAAGACTTCCCTTGGGGAAGGTGTATGGAGTGAGAAGAAAGTCCAAGTGAGAACCCCCAAGGATAGGGATCCCTGGGTGGCGCAGCGGTTTGGCGCCTGCCTTTGGCCCAGGGCGTGATCCTGGAGACCCGGGATCGAATCCCACGTCGGGCTCCCGGTGCATGGAGCCTGCTTCTCCCTCTGCCTGTGTCTCTGCCTCTCTCTCTATCTCTCTGTGACTATCATAAATAAATAAAAATTAAAAAAAAACTTAAAAAAAAAAAAAAGAGAACCCCCAAGGATCACCAACATTCCAGGGACCAGAAGAAGTAGGATCCTCTTTTAAAAAAAGATTTTACTTATTTACTCATGAGAGACACAGAGAGAGAGAGAGAGGCAGAGACACAGGCAGAGGGAGGAGCAGGCTCCATGCAGGGAGCCCAACGTGGGACTCGATCCCAGGACCCCAGGATCACGCCCTGGGCTCAAGGCAGGCGCTCAACCGCTGAGCCACCCAGGCGCCCCAGAAGAAGAATGCTAAAGGCCAACTGAGAAGCAGTGCTCAGAGGCCTGGGAAGACAATCAGTTGAAAATGAGCTATAATGTCATAGAACAGAGGGTGGACCAGCTTCTCAGGGTTAGGGCCACAAAGCGGTCACCTTGGACAGGGGAGAAAAAGTGTCTGCTGGTCTTAGCAAGAACAAGATCTTGCTCAGTGACGGTGATTCCAACAATGCAATGGCAGCTGAAACCAGGTGATAAAGCTTTTTGAAGTAATCAGAAGTGAGGAAGAAGAGGCAGCCAGTGTAGAAAAATCTTTTGAAAACCTTGTCTTGGGGGATCCCTGGGTGGCTCAGCGGTTTAGCGCCTGCCTTTGGCCCAGGGCACGATCCTGGAGTCCTGGGATCGAGTCCTGCATCAGGCTCCCAGCATGGAGCCTGCTTTTCTCTCTGCCTGTGTCTCTGCCTCTCTCTCTCTCTCTCTCTCTCTCTGTGTGTCTATCATAAATAAATAAACAAATAAATAAATAAATAAATAAATCTTAAAAAAAAAAAAAAGAAAACCTTGTCTTAGATGGGGAGATCACAGGGAGCAAGAAGGTGACAGGAATGCTCCCAGATATGGCTTCCCCGATATGAGCCCTACCACCGTCCAGCTACAGAAAAACACATGTCCTCCCTCCTCATTCCGAAATGGCCTTTCCTGGGAGATTCAGATACGGACGCTCCTTTACTTGGGGATTTTCTCATGGAAAGTTCGCCTGTAACATTATCCACTGATCCTACCTTTGTGCTCAGAAATTTCCCTAGGCCGCAAACATCGATAACAATCATATTTATGGAACACCTACTGAGCCCTGTGCTGAACATGTTACGTGGATTTAGCCCTCAAGATATCCATCAAGAAAGTGTTGACAAAGAGAGGAAACTGAAAAAAAAAAAAAAAAAAAAGGAGGAAACTGAGGCTTGGGAAGATTTAGCGAGTCACGTGGTTAGTGGAAAGCCAGGCCCCACTCCTTCTGAGCATTCAGCTTGCAGATTGAATCGTGGTTCCCTTGTGACCTGTGTGCCAACCTCAGTCCTATGCTATGAGTGGCAAGGGGTTGCGAGCTAAGAAAAACAGCTACCATTTTTCTTGTCTCCTGTGCCCCCACCTAGGACACAGTGCTTGGTGCTTCGTCACTTCATTCCATCCTCAGGGCAACCCTATGCAGTCTCTATTCCTTTGACCATTTTGCAGATAAGGAACCTGAGGTTCAGAGACAGTAAGGAACTTGACCAAGATCACACAGCTGGTAAATGGCACAGTTGGAACTGAAACCCAAGTCTGCCTGATATAAATAACCTCCCAAATACCCACTCTCCCCTCTACGGCTACAGGGCAACAGCTCCCAACCCTTGGGTTTCAGGATCTTTGACATCCCACCCTCTCCAGAATCTGATCATTTAGCCAGTCACCTGTTTGCTAATATTCCCTGAATGTGTCAGCTTCTTATTGGTTGTATGAGACAGAAACCCAACCAAACAAGTTGGAGCAATAAGAGGGATTTATTGGCTCTTTGAGATGGGCAGGATGCTGTTGCAGCTCCCAGGGCTGAAAGAAAGACTGCCAGGCCGTAAAAGCCAAGATTGGGACTCAATGCCCCTAGCATGCTCTCTAAACTCCTCCCCACTCTGTTACCCTGGACTCCTGGCTGTCAGCAGCCTTTGCGGCCCAGTAAGAAGGCTTCCCTCCCCTAGCACCCACATATCAATCCTGGGGAAAGAGTCTGATGGGCTCTGCTTGGGTAGTGTTGCCTACCTCTTGGGCCGATCCCTGACCCCTGACGCTAGAGGGTGAGGTTCTATAATATGCGCAGTCTGGGTCACATGCCCACCTGCTGGCCATGGGGTAGGAAAAGTGGGAGCAGTGGGCAGCCCACTAGGTCTCGGTGACAACGGGGAGGTTCCCAAAGGAAAGGGATGCCAGAAGTAGGGTGATGGGAAACAGGCTAAAGAGGTAAAAGTCACTAACTGTTACAGTCCACCACACTGGTCCATGCGAGAGATGGGGGCAGACACGAAACAGACACCATCTTGGGGAGTCAGAGCCTCACAGAGAAATAAGGCTTTCAGACACAAAGCCGTTAATAAGAGCTGAGAGCAGCTACCATCCACGGAGCACCTACCAGGTGCCAGGCATTGGGCCAAGTACTTCTACACGCGTTATTTTATTCCAAGCTCACAATGACCCTGGAAAGTAGGTATTGTTATCATCCCTATTTTTCCGAGTCAAAGAGACGTTAGAAAAACAGCTCCCCCTCCCCTTTTGGCAAGCCAGCCAATAGAGGGAAAAATAAAATGTTCATGGGCTCCTTATCCTCGCTCAGAGAGGTTAAGTGACTTGCCCAAGGTCACACAGCTAGCACATTAAATGAACATCCTCGGAAACATTCGGTTAAGGGCCAAAAAAAATGCTTCTGTTTCTCTCTGCCAACTAAGGACTAGGCAAGGCTGTCCGGAGGTGGCAGGGGGAGGGAGTATGGATCTAAGCAGAATTCTGAAGGATGGGACATCTGGGCAGGTGCCCAGGGAGGTTGAAAGGAAGAGAGAATGGGTCAGACTCCAAATGCTGAGGAAGGCAGGCCTGGGCACCACCCAGAGCCTAGTTATTGTCTCTCGCCTGTGGTCGCCCTTTGGAGATTTATAATCAGACATCTTCTGACGATCCTCTTCTCTGGTCTGCTCTGACCAGCCTACCCCTTCTTCACAGGACATATACACCAGTCCCTCTGCTTCTCCGTCTGGCTGCCCTCCTGGGGATCCCCCCACGGCATGGGGGTCCTCAACATTCAATCCACCCAGGCAGCAGAAGAAATGTCATCTCCCTTTTCCCAAATAACTCACTTCCACTGTTGAGACCCAGAATCAAGTAGGTATTAAGCAGTTCCATCTCATCCTCTGAAACCAAGCTCACTGTCTCCTAATAACTCCCAGTTCGAACACGACTCCCCCATCCTGGACGTGCACAGATGGTCCTGTGGACCTAAGCTAGAAACTCCTCTGTTTTCTCAGGCTCAGCCCATTTTTGATGTTGGCTATCCTTAGCATCATAGCTTCTATGAAAATGGTTGGTGGGACTATAGGATTCCACTTCTGTGAAGTGCCAAGAGTAGTTACATTCACGGACACAGAAAATAGAAGAAGGGTGGTTGCCAGAGTCTGGGGGATGAAGAATGGGCAGCCAAGTGTCACTTAGACTCACTTCTGTTCCTCACGAACCATTCAGCACCCAATGCCCAATGATAGGGCTCCTGCCACCTTCCTTTTCTTTCTCACCCCCCCAAAAACCTGCCCCTGCCACACCACCGGTGGCCTCCTAAGTCCCAAGGCCAGTGAGCACTTTCCATTCCTTCTCCCAGCAGCTCTCTGCAGCTTTTGACACGGCTGAGCATGCATTCCTCTGAACCCCGTCCTCCCTGGCCTGCAAGATGCCCTATCCTCTCTATTCTCCTAACTCCCTGACTGTTCCTGCTCCATCTCACTCGGGGGCTCTTTTCCAAAGTTCCAGCCTACACTTACTGCTTTTGGTACTAGTCTACACAATCGTCCTGCTTAATCTCGTCGCCTCCAATGATGATTCAATTGAAAACAAACCAACCTCTCCGGGCCGGGCATAACAGGTCCATACAGTTGACTGTCCTTGGAGTATCGCCACGTGTCCCAAATTGGACTGCTCATTTTCACCCCAGACCGGTTCTTCCCCACTGCTCTCTCATGAAACTGGCGGCACAACCGTCCACCCAGTCTCCCAAGCTATAAGCCGTCAGCTGTAAGAGGCATCCTGGACTCTCCCTCCCTCTCAAAGTTCAGCCAGTCCCTAAGTCCTGTCCAATTCTCCAAAATTCTTTCTCAAAGCATCCCATCCACTCCATCTCTGCTCCCACCCCCACCCCCCACCCAGCTGAATTCTTGCAACAGCCTCCTAACTGGTCTCCTCCTTGTGGCCTGGCCCTCAGCGTTCCTGTCCACAACACCACGGGAGGGATCTCCTGAGAAGGTGAGCAGGAACAGACTCCTCCCTGACATCATCACTCCCCTCTGCCCCTGGGAGGAAATCCTAGCGCCTGACTGTGGCCTCCAAGTCTCTCCAGGATCTGGTCTTCCTCCAACCCACTCCCCCCACCCCACCCCCTCCAGCTGTCAAATAGGCATCTCCAAAGGACACAGTTGGCTCAAACTCCCCTCCCCTCCCCTGTGCCTCGGAGCCTCCCCCCTAACTCTCCTCCCTGCCAGGAGCGCTCATCCCCACCTCCCCCATACTGACAGTCACCTGGGTAACTCCTACTTCTCCTTCCAGATGCAGCTCAAGGGTTGCCTCCTGGGAGAGCCTGCCAGCCCCTGACCCGGGTTGCTCCCCGCCCTCCCCAATCCCTTACCATCTATTCCAGAACTTGCCTTTGTCCTGCATTGACCCCCCCTACTCCCCCAGGAGCTGTAAGCTGTAAGCAATGCTGCCTCTCCTTCCCGAAGCCCCAGAGTCCAGCGTGGGGCCTACCGGGAAGGCGCCGAATACGTGGAACAAATGTCGAGCCAATGCACAGAGTAACCGAAGCAATGAGCTGTGTCCCGGGCATACCTGTCGCCAGGGCCTCCAGCTCCCCGCGGGGCCTTGCGCAGAGCTCGGCGCGCAGTAGGTGCTCAGTAAAGCCTGTCTGTGTTCTGAGATTTCTGAGATTCCTGAAATTCTCCGCTTCCAGGCGAGGCCTGGGGTGGGTTGGGGTGTGGGAAGGGGCAGAGGGGAAGGTCTGGGTGCGGAAGGCTCAGGCCAAAGAGGCGCTCGGGCGCCCCGCGGTGGGGGCGGGGTCACGGGGCGGGGTGGGGGGGCGCCGGGGTCCCGCGGGGTCGCTCCGGGCGAGGGCGCCTCCGGCCCGGGGCGCGGGGCCCGCAGCGTCACTCGGAGCCGAGCCCCCGGCGGGCGCGCTCGGCGCTGGGCGGCGTGTGTGTCGCTTTAAAAGCTCCCTCCCGGCGCGCGGGGCCGCCCTTCTCCGCCAGCGCCGGGCCGGGCCGGGCGAGCGGGCGCCGCTGCGGGAGGCGGCGGGGGGCGGCCGGGCCGGCGGGGGCGGCGGGGCCGAGGGGCGGCGGGGCCGAGGGGCGCTCGGGCCGGAGGGGCGGAGGGGCCGCGGGGCGGAGGGGCGGAGGGGCCGAGGGGCCGAGGGCGCGGGCCAGGCCGGCGGGGCCCCGCGGGGCCGGGCAGCGCAGGGCCGGGCGAGGCGGCGGAGGGAGGCCCCCGGCCCCGCGCCGCTCTGCCCCCCGCTCCCCGCAGCCTCACCCGCGCCCGGGGGCTGGCGACGCGGCGAGCCGGGCGGAGAGCGCAGCGCGGCGGAGGCTGCGAGCCCCGGGCGCCCGGGCCCGGCCCGCCGCGCGCCCCCCTGCGCTCGCCTCCCCTCCCCCTCCGCGCCCCCTGCGCTCCCCTCCCTCCCCGCACCCCTGCGCTCCCCTCCCCTCCGTGCCCCCCTGCGCTCCCCTCCCCGCACCCCTACGCTCCCCTCCCCTCCCCCTCCGTGCCCCCCTGCGCTCCCCTCCCTCCCCGCACCCCTGCGCTCCCCTCCCCTCCGTGCCCCCTGCGCTCCCCTCCCCGCACCCCTACGCTCCCCTCCCCTCCCCCTCCGTGCCCCCCTGCGCTCCCCTCCCCGCACCCCTGCGCTCCCCTCCCCCTCCGTGACCCCTGCGCTCCCCTCCCCGCACCCCTGCGCTCCCCTCCCCTCCGCGCCCCCTGCTCTCCCCTCTCCTCCCCCCTCCGCGCCCCCCGCGCCCCGGCCCCGCCCGCCCCCGCGGACCTGCACGCACCGAGCCGAGCCCGGGGACGCCCGCGTGGGCTGGGGGATCCCCGCGCCCTCCGCGCCCTCCGACGCCGGCCCACGCGCGGGCACCTGTGGCCTCGGGCCCCCGCGCGTCCTGCGGGAGGCCGGTCCTGCCCGCGTCCCGGGAGCGCGGAGGCCCCGCCCCCACCGCCCCGATGTCTCCCGCGGCGCCCCTGGGGACCCCCCCGCGGCCAGGGGCAGACTCCAGACACAGAAGCCCGCCCTAGGGAGCCTGGGGGGCCCCCCGACCTCCCCTGGGGCTTGGCCCCCGACGCTGCTCGGAAGGAAGGCCGGCGCCCCCCGCAGGTGAGTCCGGGCCGCGGAGCGGGGCTCCGGAGGGAAGGCGGGGCCGCGGGCGGGAGGGTCGGCCCGGGGCACCGGCGGGCAGGCCGGCTCGCAGACCCGCGGAGCAGGCCCGGCTGCTGGGGGGGGGCTGGGGCAGGGCGCCCCCCGGCAGGCTGAAGACTTCTGCCTCGAAAGCAGGGGCTCCTTCATTTCCTTCCAGGGGAGGGGCTAGGCCGCGGACGGTGCCTCCACCAGCCCTCCCCACAAAGGGGGGAAAAATACCCCATTGCCGCGACGAAGGGTGCAGGCCGGCGGGAGGAGGGAGGCAGCGGCAGTGCCGGCTGGTGCTGCAGCCTGGGAGGGCTGACGCCAGGCTTGCTCTCTCTGCAGGGGGCTGCCCTTCTCCCGTCCGTCCGGCTCGGTTCGCGGAGCTGCCCAGCCTGGACCCCCTCCACAACCACATCTGGAAGACCCACCCCAGCCACGGCCCTCTGCAGGTGTCAGTCGCTCTCGGAGACCTCTGCCTTTGCAACTGCCCAGGAGTTGTGAGGGATTACAGCCGCCTTCCCCCATCCCAAGGGCATCTCTTACCCCGAGTCCCTGCAGAGTCATCCCCCTGTCTCTGAGTCTGGGATCAGCCAGAGATCAGCTCGGCGTTGTCTCGTCGTGGCTTCAAGTCCTGGAGACCACTCCTGAGACCCAAGGCCCTCCCCCTGTTCTCCTGTGTCCTCACCTCGATCCCCTCTGTCATCCTCTGTCGTCCTCGGGGTGTCCCATTCCCCGCCCAGAGGCAGAGGAGGCGGCGGGGCAGGGGGCAGGGGCCGGGTGAGGGCCACCCAGGGCCAGGGTGGGCTGGCGGGCCGTTAAGATGTGGAGCTGTGCCTGGCCGAGGGGGGCTCTGTGGAGGCAGACGCAGCGAGTGCCCGGCTGGGGGGAATATGGGCAGGCCTGCAGCGACGTGGTAAAGGATGAACATTCGGGGCACCCCGGACCTCGGGCAGCCCAGTGACGACCCCAGCAGTGGTGGCCAGCGGGAGCGGATTCGACAGCGCATGAAGATGGTCATCGGGCAGCTCGAGGGCATTCTGCAGGAACTCAAGGAGGTGGCCAAGGAGCTCAGGGAGGTGAGTGAGGGGCCAGACCGACCCCAGACCAGTTTTCCTGAGCCTGGCACAAAAACAGACTCACATATGTGTTTCGGTGTGTGTGTGTGTATGTGTGTGTGTGTGTGTGTGTACTCAAAGCTGTGTGCACATGTGTCGCTTTGCTGGATGCTTCCTTCTCCTTGTTCTCCTTTCCCCAGATCTGCTTTGCTAGAAATCTCCGCATACTCCAGGACTAGAGGGGCCCTGGTGTTGTAGAGTCGGCTTGGGCAGCGTGTTGTGGGACCACATTTCTGTGGTTAGCACTCAGGGTTGCCAAGGTGACAAATATAGACTAAATCCCACCATAGCCTCTTAGTGGGAGATACTCTCCTGGGGCCCAAGCTGGCTTCTGACCCCGCCATCTGCCTCCTAGACTCTGAGCTGCTCAGAAGGGGCTCTGCGGGGGTGCCGATGACCCTACTAAGGAGGTCCAGCTAGGAGCATTCTCCAGAAATCACACAGCCACTCAGAACCCTTGATCCTAGAGAAGTTAAAGCCAGCTCTGCCCTCCCTGTCCTGAGATGGGAACGAGTCCAGGGGGCTGCTAGTGGAAACCAGAGTTCCTGTGGACGTCGGTGGAGGGCAGGAGTCTCGTCTAAAGGCATGTGTCCCTGGCCACAGTTCTGAATGTTTTTGCCAAGGCTTGAAAAGTCACTGAGAGATCCTGGGATGTGTGTCCCTTTCTGTCTCTCTAAGCGGAGCTCGGTTTAATTACTGCTTCCCACATCGCTGGGGTAATGAGGTACACATGTCCTCAGCCCTGCCCCCTGGGCTGTGTTCAAGCCCAAAATGCATGACCAGCGTTCTGAGCCGCTGGCCTGAATTTGCCCACTGGGTGCCATTATGCCAGCCAGGTGGGCTTTAGGCAAATTTCAACTCCCTGTAACCAGGGCCCCTGCAGAGAGAGCAGAGAGAGTGATTTAACGGGAGTTATGGGTTCATGCTTTCCCCAGCCAGTTGTGCAAGAGCGGGGGGTCTCCAGGAGGACCGAGGAGAGGAGATGATGGTGGGTGCCAACCCCAGCCTGGCCTGAGAGCCAAGGAGCAGGAGATGTTTGAACGGAGCTGTATCCGGAGCAGAGGGGTTGTGGAGAGGCTGGGACATGAACTGGAGGTGGGGCAGGGCAGCCACTCAGCCCAGAATCAGCCTTGTGGTCAAAGGCCAGAGGCCTTTGAGCCACCCCTCCTCCCCCAACCCCATTGGTCCAAAGGCCAGATGCCTCGGAGTAACCCCTCCTCCCCCAGGCCCCCTCATCTTTCCCCACCCCATCTTTTTCTAGATGCTCTGTGGGTCTCTCAGGGTGGTGGGAGCCATCCAGAGTCTCAGCCTTGGGCAGGGGCATGGGACCTATGCCAAGAAAGGAGCCCACCCAGAAAAGAGCCAGGATTGATTCTAAGCCTGGAAATCATACAGCCCAGAACCTACTCCCAATCAAGCATCTCCCAAGGAGCATCTCCCAAGATCCGCCTCCCCTGTCGCTCCCCCGCACCCCCGCCCCGGGCATAGTCATCCAGAACTTAAAGACATCTCACAGGTCATCCATACCAGCCCTGTCCATTTTCTGTTTGAAGGAACTGAGGCCCAGAGAGGGCTAGGAGCTTATTCAAGGTGGCACAGCCTACCAGTGGCAGAACTAACTAGAACTTAGGTTCCTGTAGCCTATTCTGAGGCTGGAGCAGGTGGGCAGGCAGGTGACCTTTTGGCATTTTGGCAAAGGTCTTCTGGAGATGATAGCTTACTCTCTTGCTGTGATGCTTTGAGGGGTTGCCCTTCTGGGGATGAGGCAGGGGGATCAGAAGCACTAGGATTTATTTGCAGATCTTTTAGATGTTCCCTCTCGCCCTCCTCAGCACAAACACTCATACCCCGTGTCCCGAACAGCAGAACTTCAGGTTCACAGGCTGCCCAAAGGCCTGAGCCCGGACAGAGAAAGATGAGCTCCCTCCCCCTATACACCCTGTAGGCCATGTGCCTCCACCTAAGACTTTGGCAGGTTGCTATGGCAACCAGCATCTACCCCGTATGCCACCGCCTGCCCGCTGCCAATGGCACCCAGCTGGGAGGGGGGCAGGCCTCAGAACTCTCCCACCCCCCAGGCGAGGTCTGGACACGGGGTGGTGGATAGAAGTGAGTGTCAGGGAAGGCAGGTGAGGCTCTGGGAGGCCCCGGGCAGAAAAAGAGACCCCATAGCTGACTTCCTGTGGGATGGGATTTGTCAGGGACATGGGTTACCCCCTGGGAGGGCCAGGCCTTGGTTTGGGGTGAGGGGCTGCCGACCTCTGTTCCCTGGAACCTGTGATTCTGGCTCTTGATCCTCCAAGGGGGCTTCTAAAGCTGGATCTAGCTGGTTCTTCTCAGTCCCTTTGTATGGCGGTTTTCCACTGGGCCTAAATAGACCCAAGGTCGAGAGGGTGGCAGGCTCTTCTTCACTCATCATACCCCCCTCCGCAGACACTACCAGCTCAGGACTCACTGAGCCGGGTTCCCTCTCAGGAGAGCAAAGCGCTTAGATGTGAAGACAAGATGCACATGTGAGGCTGCCAGGGAGCAGCCCAGGATGCTCGCTTGAAGGAGCAAGGCCAGCTTTCTACCCCTCGGCCATCCTCTTCCTCCTCCTGCTGCTCACTTCCCTGGCCCCAGATACCACTGACCCTGGCAGACTCCCATGATCCTCTTGAGCATACAACCTAAAATTCATAGAAAGATGAGAGACAAAGCCTTTCCTCCCCAAACCCCTAAGCCTCAGCCTGCTCATCTCTGAAACGGGGATGCTGATTATTCCCATCTCAGAGTGCTCTTCAAGGGTTTATCTGGGGCTTGGCATGTGGCAAGGGGGTCTAGCACACAGCCAAAGGTTTTGGGGTTCCCTCTCCCAAACCTCCCCCGCCCTCCCAAACCCCTGCTGCCCCTCTCACCGGCTCCCCACAGGATAGGGGCAGGTTCTGTCCCATGGGTGGAAAAAGTATCTTAATGGACTAAGTGAGGTGAGGAATGTAAAAGTGCTTTGAAAACAAAACAAAACAAAACAAAAAAAAAAGGCTGCAGAGGGATGTCACAGTCAATCATTAATTAGCCCTCATTCTCCTAGGTTCCCCAACACTCCAGGATGCCAGGCCAATCCCAGCAGGCTCTCAAAGCTCCGCAAAATTCTGTGCATCTTCACTTAGGTAGAGATGCAGTACAGCCCAGAGGCTAAGAGCGTGGGCTCTTGCGGCCAGAGACCTCTGGTGCAAATCCGGTCCACCCCGCTCCTAGCTGTGTGAACTTGGTAAAGCTACCTCACCTGTCTGGGCTTCCATTTTCGGGCAAATGAGGATACTGAATTTTATGCCTCCACAACCAACCCCACGTTTGCTCTAGGAATGAAACGTGATGCTGTTTATAAAGTACTTAGCACAGGGATGGACACAAAACTAGCCCGTCTTTTAGGTATTATTAATGAGACATTCTTACACTGGCCTGCCCCCTACTCTGGGTACAACCTTGTTGTTTTGGAGGGCTGTCGGCTTCTTAGCCATGATCAGAGTGGGCAGAGGCAGGAGCCAGGCCTCCTGGCCAGCACCCTTCGGCCTCTCCTGCAGTAGGCAGTGCCACCCTCTCTGACTTGGAAAGGGGAGGAGAGTGACAGTGACAAGGGGATGGAATCTCCACTGAGATGCCTTTTGAACAGAGACCCAAAGGAAAAGAGGGTACGAGACAAATGGATATGTAGGAGAAGAGCCTTCCAGGCAGTGGGAGCAGCTAGTGCAAAGGTCCTGAGGAGGAAGTGTGGAAGTGTACGTGGCATGTTCGAGATCAACAAGGAAGCCAGGGCAGCTGGAGTGGAGTGAACCAGCAGGAGAGAAGCAGGAGGAAAGGTCAAAGAGAGAGCAGAGAGTCAGATGACACAGAGCCTTGCGGGCCATGGTATGAAATTCGGATTAATCCTCGGTGAGAATCCCAACATGCTCCCCAGGAACCTCCTCTTGTCATTCTGGGTGGGAATCTGCCTCTCCCCTGCTCTCCCTGTTCCCCACCAGCCAGGGGGGCCCCCCCAAGGGCGGGGGTAGAGACTCTCATCCTTGCCCTCCCAGATGTTGAGCTTATCCTAAGCAGTTACCTGGCTTCCTCCTCCTCCCCAAGGTGTCACTCAGTGTGGGAGCTTGAAAATGGTCCTCGGGCTCACCACCAGCGTCTGCTATGTCATCACTGGCTCTCGGGTGGTCACAAGCTGCTCACCTTAGCGGTGGCCTTGGAGGGTCTCCCCACCTGATATTCCCCGGGGGGCAGGCCCGCTGGCAATTGCGCAGTCCCACGGGCTGAGCGCTGTGTATGGGGTGGCCTGGGAAGCAAGGGCCGTGCGGGCACGAGATGGATGTAGCCTGGCCAGGAAGCAGCTGGGGCAGGAGAGGCTGGGGACCACGGAGCTGTGCCAAAGTGGGTCAGCTCCATCACCCGCAGCTCAGCAAGAATTGTGCAGATTTTTTTCTTATTATTTTTTTCCCCTCACCTTCCTTTCCTCCCTTTTCCCTTTGCACTCTCCTCCTTTGGACAGATTTTCAAGGCTCCCTGGCCAATTAGGCCAAATTGCAGGATGAGAGTCATGAATCACAGTCCCCTCTCTCCCCCCTGCCCAGCTCCACAGCCCCCCCCCCCCCCAGGAAGACAATAAATAACATAATCACAGAATTAAAAAATAATCAGTGGTCATAAATAATGCAGATCCCCAGTTATATAACCAGCTGCCTAGGGAGCTTGGAGGGAGGGGAGGAGGTAGCAGCTTGTCGAGTGAGGTGAAGGGGCCAGAGGTGAGGGAGGCACCAGGATGGAGGACCCGGGAGTCCCAGAACTCCCGGGCCCTCCGTCCTGGCTCAGGGACCTTAGGGGACGCAGATGTGCTTTCCTTGAAGTGGGGCCTCAGCCAGGGCGGGAGGGAGGGGTGGGGCAGGCGGGACAGGGCTGTGGAACTCCTCAGAAAAGCAGCCCCCAGCAGGTTTTATAAGCCCCGTCTCAATTCACCCACTCACCCAATGGCTGTATTTGTAATGAGTGCGCCAATCTGGGGGGGGGGGGGCGTGGTGGGCAAGACGTCCCCAGTCCCACCCCTCATGGGGCTTACCGTCTCCTGGGGAGATGTCAATCATTTAACATATTTGCACATAAAAGTGTAGCGGTGATAAAACTGGAAAATATTTTTAGGAAAGGCACAGAATACCTTCAGGGCCTATGACAGGGCCCCTGTCCGCAATGGAAGGGCAGGGAAGACTTGCCTCTGGGAGTGAGATGGGGCGAGTAGCCAAGGAGGGAGCCTCTCGGGTGAGGCCCGGGGCGGACGTGGGCCCGGTGCAGTGCGTAGCGCTGGCGAGGAGGCAGGCCTGGCAGTGGCGGCTGCCCACTGGCAGCCAAGGGCCCGTGGCCGGCGTTGGGAGTGGCTTGTGTCTGAGAGGCTCAGGAGTCTGGGGAGCAGGGGGTGCTGGAGGCCGAGGGGTGCTGCGGTCCTTCTAGGCTGATTACCAAGTGCCTCGAATGCAGCGGGAACTGGACAGGAAGCGGCCACCAGACAGGTACAGTCAGGGGAGGGAGCCACGGCTGAGAGCAGGACCGTGGTTGGGGACGCCCCTGAGATGGGGCCTGGAGCCCCCAGCAGGTCTGTCCCGGCCCTCAGCCCTGCCCCACCCCCCAAATCCAGTAATTCTTGTCCTTAAGGTGCCAGGACTCCTGACCCGGGGCCTCAGCTCTGCTCCTCCCAGTTGCTGGGCCTTGCCTTAGCCTCCCCGCCAGCAAGCATGGTGACGGGGTGAAGCCAATGGCTACTCCAGTCCCCCTGGCTCTGAGGTTCTGTGATCCTGTCATTTTTATGCTGTCATTTCTCTCTCCGTTCTCTCTCTCCCCCTTCTATTTCTTTCTGTATATATAATTATTTCCCCGCACTCCAAGACAATCCCAAATTACACGCAGGCAAAATGATTATTAAATCTCAGAGAGAAATCACAGATTTCAAGGCATCCGGAGCAGACAGGCAGGTGAGGTAGGGCCTGCCCGCCCTCTGCCCTCCCCACCGGCCCCATGAAATGAGGTACAGGGGCCCTGCGTGCAGTCCAGGGACCCTTGGCCCATCACTCCACTTTCTGGTCCTCACTCAGGTCATTCATCATGTGGGTGCTCCCGTCCCTCACGGTCTGGGCCAGATTCGCTTCGAGCTTCATTACCGTTCGGCTTTTAGAACCTCTTCTGCTTCTGCTCTGTCTGGAGACAGACCTGCTTTAGGGAACGTAGATGTCACCCACGTGCTGGGCTTTGAAATGCCCAGTATGTCCCATTCCTCCACCACAGGCGCTGGAACTGTCCCCCTCAGAATGTCACTCCATTGGTAAAGAGCTGATGCCCATCTGCTCTTGGGCCTGGTGCCAGGGGCTGGGTCACATATTAGCACCCACGGGTGCACAGAGGGCGTTGATAGTGTGTGCTGCTCCACCTGCTTTGCATGCATCGTGCCATTAAATCCTCACAACAGCCCCATCAAGCAGGAGCTACTAGAAATCCCCCTTATGAAGACACTTGGGCACAGAGATGCTGGGTAACTTGGCTGAGGCCACAGGGCCGGTCAGCCGTGAGGCCAGGACCAGATGCTAGGGCGGACTCCAGAGGCTGGGTCCTTAAGTGCCGGGCTGTGCGGACTCTGCAGTGTAAACCACATTCATATCTAGTTAGTCCCCATCACCTTGGTGAGGAGAGGAGGGTCAGCCCATTTTACAGGGGAGGAAACTGAAACTCAAGACTTACAGAGAGGAAAATCATCTGCCTCAAGCTCCTTAGATGCGATGCGGCCTACCTGGGGTTTGACACCAAGCCTCCCTCTGTCCCATCCGTCCACACTCCCAGGATGAAACCAGAGAAGGACGACCTAATGGAGGAGAGAAGGGCCCCGAACGTGAAGCCTGCCTGAGCAGCCAGCCAGCAGGAACTTCTTGGGTGGACAGGAGTGTGTGCAAGCCTGACAGCCTTGGGGGTCCTGCCCTATGCACCCCAGATCTTCCTCACGGGGCATTAGGAGCCCCTCTTCTGGGCCTGGCCTGGCCTCAGCCAACCCTTTGTGGTCACAGCTGGTCATCCACCCAGAGTCCTGTTAGCCGTGTCCCTGTGCTGCCACAGCCACAGACTCAGGCTCAGCTGGATCTGGGAGACTCATTGGAGGATGTGACTGCCCCAGAGACACAGGGCTTCCCCTGAGGCTGGCAATGCCCTGAGGTGCTATCTCTTCACCGGCTTAAATCCCCAGGCCCCCGGGGCCAGCGATTCTCAAAGTGTGCCCCTGAACTAGCACCTGGAAGCATGTCGGATATGCTCCTTCTCAAGCCCCACCCGGGACCTACTGATCAGAGACTCTGGGGAGTAGGTTGGCGCACACTCCAGTTTGAGAGCCCCCTGCCCTGGGCCAGGGCTCCCCACCCCTCAAGTGGGTCTTCGGTTAAGCAAGGGCTCCTGGGGGAATGTGAGCTTCTCTGAGGTATAGGGGGAGTCACTCGCGGGTGGCGGGCATAGGGAGGGTGGCCAGATTGGAGAATGGGGCCCTGTCCCCACTGCCTGCCCAAGCCCAGAAATCACAGCAGCAGCTCATGGTGGTGTGCAGTCTTACGGGGACCCTCGGGGGAGGGTGGGAGCCTCGGCTCCCCCTAGTTTCTGGTGACTTTGGCCCATCTTCTAGAAGCTCAGGAGATGATGATCTCTTGGGTAGAAAGCCTGACACGTAGTAGGTTCTCAGAGATGGGAGACGATGTCACTTTTATCACCAAAGCCCCACGGAGACTCTTCACTGCCCTTCTCATTGTCCCTCATGAGGCGCTGGTGAGGATGGCAGGGCTGGGGTCACCATGCTTAAGTGGCTGAGGCCCAGAGAGGTTGTGTGACTTACCTGAAGACACACAGAATGATGTCTAAGCTTAATCTGGAACCCAAGTGTCTGGACTCCCCCGGTTCTGCAGGCTTCAGCCAAGTGTTCCCAGCACCCCTCGGGCCTGGGGCCATGTGGAATGGGCACCCCTAGGCAGGGACAGCCCCAAACAGCTTCCCTAGTCATCCCTATAAACACAGAGTCCTAGAATATCAGAGATGGAAGGAACCTTGGAAGTAAACCCTTCGCACAGCATCCCCATTTACAGATTGAGAAACTGAGGCTCAGAGGGAAAATGATGACCAGGTCACTGTCGGATGCCCCCGCCCCCGTTCCTGACCAAGTAAACGTCCCGCTGACCCCAACGCCTCCTGGCTCGTGGCTGTTGGCCTTGCTTTGGTCTTGCACTTTGGGGCACTCCCCACCCCACTCCTCACGAGCTCCTCGCACATCCCCGACAGTAGTCATCCTCGTAAAAGTTTGTTAGACTTCGTAGTTAATTCATTAACTGGCCGCTGCCCCCAGGAAGAGACCCCAGCAAGGTGCCGGGAGGGGTCCTGGGCCAGTGGCTCCCTGTGTATGTCCTGTCCTTGGGTCTCCCCGTCCCTCTGCTTTGCTGTCGTCGTTTTGCCATTTTTGTCTTTGCTCTGAATCATCATTCCTCCTCCTCTTACTCTGTTCCCTCCCGACGTCGCTGGTAGGGTCTCCCTTCACCGCGTTTCTGTGCTGAGGGGGCGTCCCGAGGCGGGCCACCCGTAGGGAGGCAGGGGCGGCGGGGGGGTACAGTGCCCTCCGCAGCTGGCTGCCCCCCCGGTGCCCGTGAGGAGCGGCTTTGGCTCTGGCCAGCTCGGCCAGGGCCGGGGTTCCTCTCTGCTCACCAAGTGATGCTGTCCTATTCCTTCCCCACCAGCCACGCTTGATCTCCACTGTCAGGGGCAGGGCAGGAGGGAGGTGGCTCCAGGGTGTCCCCGGGGGAGAGGCGCGGCCCGGCGGCACAGGGTGGCCCAGGATGCTTTGGAAAACCTGGGGAGGGTCTTCCTTATGGGCACCCCGTATCCTCTCCTCTATGAAGGGGTATGGCCCGCTGTCCTCTCCGCTGAGTGGCCTTGCTGCAGCGTCAGCCCTCTGTGGAAGGCCACCTCCCAGTCAAGGGAAAACCGAGCTCTGAGCACCGGGGCTGCACCCAGGACAGCCTGTGGCTTTGGGAGAGTGGGTGTGTGAGTGGATGGGTGCAGGGCCAGGAGGGGAGACTGAGGAAGCAGAGGACGCGGGGGGATGGCCCAAGCAAGCTCTGCTCACCCCGGTGCAGCGAGACCTCGGGGGTCGTGGGTGGGCACCTGGCGGGGTGCGGCCAGGGCCCCTCACCCCTCTCTCCTGGCCCCGCCAGGTGGTGAGCCAGATCGATAAGCTAACCTCAGACTTCGACTTCGAACTGGAGCCAGACGACTGGACCACAGCCACTGTGAGCAGCACCTCCAGCAGCGACAAGGCGGGCGTGGGCGGCCCCTTCGACATGGGCCACCTGGACCTCGTCACGGCCGACATCCTCTCGGACAGCTGGGAGTTCTGCTCCTTCCTGGACGCGTCCACCCCATCGGACTCTGTGGACGGCGCCGAGCCCTCGCGGCCGGGGGCTGGCCCCGACTACCGGCTCATGAACGGCGGCACGCCCGTCCCCAACGGGCCCCGGGTGGAGACCCCGGACTCCTCCAGCGAGGAGGCCTTCGGCGGCGGCCCGGCCAAGGGCCAGCCCCAGCGGACCCCAGGCACCCGTGAGAGGGTGCGCTTCAGCGACAAAGTGCTCTACCACGCCCTGTGCTGCGACGACGAGGAGGCGGATGGCGGGGCGGCGGCCGAGGCGGGCCTGTCCCCAGAGCCCCCCCGCCCCGAGGCCCCGGTGGGCGCCCCCAAGCCCCCGCCCGCCCCCTGCAAGCCCAGGCGCCCTCCGCTGACCAGCTGCCGCCCGGGCCCCGCCGCCCCCGAGCAGACCCGGAGGGTCACAAGGAACAGTAGCACCCAGACGGTGTCCGACAAAAGCACTCAGACGTTGCTGCCCTACACGGCTGCCAAACAGAAGGCCAAGGGGAAAAACTAGGGGCTTGGGAGGGGCCCGGGGGGCAGTGGGCACATAGAGCTATAAATATATATATATATACATATATATATATATTTAAACAAACGCAGTCATAATAAAATTTTAAAATGCTAAGGATCTAGCCCCAAAGGCCCCAGAGCTTTCACAGAGCTCGTCTTAGATGCAGAGATGCCTCCTCCCCCTCTAGGCACCCCCTGGGCGGCCAGAACCGCCCGCCCTTCCCTCCTTGCAGGGTTCCTGAAAGGGTTATCCAGGGGCGTGTGAAACAGGTGAGAGAGGCCTCCCCTGGGATTCGCTCCCCGGCCCCTAAGCACAGCGGAGGCCTTTGGGGCTGTCCTGGAGGGGACTGAACAACAGGTGACAGGCTGGCAGGGAGCGATGGCCAAGGTGCTGGCGTCACCCCAGCTGGGCCCAGGATCACTGACACCAGCCACCCCACCCCCCCCACCATGCCTTCTACTACTCCCAGGCAGACTTTCACTCCTGCTTCCCAAAGACAGACTTCCCTGGAAGCCCCACCCTACCCCTGCTCCATCTCAGGGTGACCCAGGCGACGGACAAGGAGCAAGCTGCTCCCCTGGGCCAGGCCTCCGTGCTGCGGAGCTGGGCTTCCCCAGACCCTGGAGGAGCAGGCTGGGTTGGACAGAGCTTGGCTGGGAGAGACTCAACCACGGCCGATCCTCAGTTCCCATCCTCCAGGGATGGAAGACTCCGGGCAGAGCCTCAGCCAGCACGTGACACGGCCCGGTGCTGACCAGAGGGCCGCGAGCCCCCCTGGGCTGTCCGCCAGGGCTAAGGCAGGTTCCCCAGCTCCTCCTCCAGGCAGGCAGAGCCAGAGAGGAATCCAGCGCCTTGCTTGGGCCCTGCCTCTTCACACAAGGACCCCGAACCCACGTTAGCAGCTCTCAGATACGGTGAATGGAGACGAGACGGGAGCCTACGGGTAATGAGGTGTCCTCTGGGGTGTGGCCTCCACAGGGACAGCATCTGAATATCCTTGGGATACTAATCCTGATCATTGCTCACAGTCATTGCCAGGTCTGTGCCGCCACCTTACCGAGTATGTCCTATAAGCGCTGTCTCATTTGATCTTCGCAATAACCTGGTAAGATAGAAAGGATTACTATCCCCATTTTTCAGACGAAAAGACTGAGGTTCAGAGATGTTAAGTAGCTGGCCCAAAGTCACAGAGCCTGTGCCTCCCGTGAGTTTGTGGTTTCCAGGCTGCACCTGGCCCCGCTATCCAGCAGCTGTGTGACCTTGGGGGAGTCTTCTTGCCTCTCTGAGCTTACCCGCCTCATCTGTAAAGTGGGGCTGATCGTTTTCACCTACCTCACCGGCGGCTGTGGGGCTTCGACAAGATAGGAAAATGCAAAAGCACTTGGTAAGCGCCAAGGCACTGGGCATGTGCTGTGGTCCCTGTGACCGCCCCCCCCCCCCCCCACCAACCTGATTCCAGTGCTTTTCAGGAGCCATCCCCCACGCAGGAAAGAAGCCACTTCTATAAACTGGGAGCCATCCCTCGGTCACTGTTTTGCTTTGTCCCCTCCAGGGCAGCTTGAGGCCAGGAGGTTGCTTCAGCTCGAAACACGGCCCCTCCCTCAGAGCAGGGAGGTGGTGGCAGCAGCACGACAGGACACCCTGTGGGGTCCTCATGCCACACATTTCGATGAAGGCAGGCTTACCGCCCACCAGGACCGTTGGGAGGGGGTCTCTGCCCCTGGCAGCACCAGTGCCCCCGCTGGAGGGGCCCGAGCAGATGCTGTCCAGCCCCAGCAGTGGGGAGACCCAGGGAATTTGTAGGCCAGTCTGGAGCAGTGGCCAGGGATGCTCCCCGCGATGTGGGCCGGGCCTAGGGTGGGCGACTGCAGTGTGGGGATCTCCCCTCAGGCCTGGGCTGAGGTCAGAAGTCTAGCTCTAGCCACGTGCCGCCTCGGGGGTGGAAATCCAGAGGTGTGTGGGCCGCGCTAACCCTGCCCGGACCTGGCCTGGGAGCCAGGGGTCTGAGCCTCTCTGGCAGCCCCAGGCCACTCAGGCAGTTCACCGACAGGACGTGGCTCAGCTTATGAACCCCAGGGGCGCCCCTGAGGAAGGAGCAGCTGGGTCCTGCAGTCCAGGTGGTCCCCGCCCAGGTCTGAGCACACCTCGCCCTGAGGGAAGACATCCACTTCCCAGACCTGTTTCTCCTCCCCGATGGCAAGATTGTTCCTAGACTTAGTCTCTGGTCTTTACAACGGGCAGGGAAAAGCAACCTACAGAAGGTCCCCATTTCACCGAGGAAGAAACCGAGGCCCAGAGCCAGAGGTTTCCGAGAGACCCCCAGGCAAGGCCCTACCGTCTCCCAGAAGCCTCCCCCGCAGCCACCCAGCCACTCCGGCTCTGTGATTACCCCTGGCCACGGTTGACCTCGGTCAGCCCTCCCCCACCTCACCACCTGGCGATTTGCCTCATGTGGGCCAAAGGCACAAGGGGTTCCTGGAAGAGGAAAAGGGGGTATAGGTTCTGGAAAACAAAGGAGTAACGGACTCCTCTTGTAACTATGCCACAGCCAGGGTGGGCCTCCCCGACACTGGGGTGGGATCCCCGTGGCTTGCTTATTAGGACTTCAAACACAGCACGTGGCCGTCAGAGCTGTTGAACTGTGGGATGCCCGGCTCCCACATGTCACGAGCTCCCGGTCCTTGAGACAGACACAGCCAGCCCTGAGACCCTGTCTGCTCCTCCAGGGACAGCCCCTCGCTGCTACCCCCCTCCTTCGAACCTCTACCAGTTTCCGGGTCTCCTCACCCAGCAGGTCCATCAGATGTCCCCGTTTCTGGGAAGTCTTATTTCACTGACCACCTACTAGGTGCTCAGGCTTGTGCCAAACAGTGCAGAAGGGCAGGGAGGTGGGTGCTCGTGACAGAGAGGAGTTGTGCTCGTCACAACCGTCCTAAACAGCTCACGTTCACCGAGCCTGTACCGGCCAGTGTTCTAAGCGTGTGCCTTATCTCAGTTACTCCGTGCAGCAAAGACGAGATAAGCAGTTTTATTCACGCCTATTTTCCAGATGAGAGCAATGAAGCTCTGAGAAGTTAAGTAACTTGTCTAAGGGCACTGGGTGAGTTACCCACAGGATTTGACCCCAAACTCAGTGGCGCGACACTCTGACCTCTGCTGCAGCCAAAATCTGGTGGAGCCAGGGCTCTAGTCTCCGGGAGTAAAGGAGGGGGCTGGGGGGCTGGGAGTCAGGTGGCCTGGTGGGGATGGGGAGGTGTTGAGAGCAGAAAACCTGTGAATGACATTTCAGTCTTTGGCGAGCTTGGCTATTGGTGACGTAAATGCCACAGCCCTTGACACGGGGTTTGGCACCAAATGGATTATGAGTTGGATAAACGGTGGAGGGTTGAATGAACAAGCCCCATTTGCAGAGGAGCATCCACTGTGGATTCGTTTGATCAACTTTGATCGTAGACCTCGTGTGTCAGGTCTTATGCACACACATACCCACGGTTCCCCTGAGAGGACCTGGTCCGGTGTGGCTGCGGCCCGGGCAAAGTCAGCAGGGAAGGGTTGGGGGGGGCTCCAGTGCTGAGAAGCCAGAGGTGACACTGGGTCCAGACTGTGTGGGCCCGGGAGAGGAGCCAGGAGCATGAGGCGGCGGAACAGCTTGGTGAAGAGACCACTCTTACTGAGGTGGGCACATGGCCACGTCCCCAGTGTCTGAGAACAAAGAGACACCACGGTCTCCATTTTACAGGCAACGGACAATCTAAGTGGTCTGACGGGACCAAGGGGCAGAAAGGACAGCAAACTCTTCAGAGGCCCCAGCACCCTCCCCAACACCTCGCTTAGAGGCAAAGTGAGGCCGTGTTGGCTGAAGGGGGAAAGTGTAAGTGTGGGAAGGAGTCTGGGAATCTGAGGCAGGCCCAGTCTTCCACCCTCACCCTTGAGTCCCCTTCCTCCGTGCCACCCTCTCTACCTGCCACCGTCCAGCTGTGACTTGTGTAAGAAAACTGAGTTATTGACGACCTCATATATGCCAGGCACTGGGCCACATCTTTTAACTAACAGTAAATGCCAGTTTTAGTAATGCCCAGCATGTCACAAGTCGCTCAGTAATTATTTACTGAATACATGGATGAAGCACAATCTTCACCTTACAGGCGAGGATGCTAACGGACACACAAGGAATTTGTTCAAAGTTGCACAGTCAGAAACTGGGGACTTGACATTGCTAGTGTTTTTTTACACTAAGAGCAACTGTTTATGGAATGCCTACTCTTTGGTGTGTTAGACACCGTGTGTAAATGGCCTCCCCTGCTCTACAACACCCCTCCAAGTAACTCAGACTGTTACCAGCTTACAGAGGAGA
This sequence comes from Vulpes vulpes, assembly GCF_048418805.1. Classification (NCBI taxonomy): domain Eukaryota; kingdom Metazoa; phylum Chordata; class Mammalia; order Carnivora; family Canidae; genus Vulpes; species Vulpes vulpes. The sequence goes on from NW_027325803.1 coordinate 1,554,093, forward strand.
AAGCTGAGGTCCAGAGACGTATAGTATCCTGTTCCAAATGACCAGCTCCTAAGGACAGAAAGGGGATCTGAATGGACACTTCATGCTTCCCACATGCTTTGAGGGGACCAGGCAGGACCCCTGAGAGCAGAGATGTTGCCAGAGTGCAGATTTCCCTTGGTACAACTGATCAGGGCTCACCAAGGCTCACCAGGGCTCACCAGGGCTCACCAGGGCTCAGGCCCTGCCTCCCCCAGCTCAGCCCCTCAGGCCTCCGGGAGCAGTAGGCAGGACTCCTAGAAGCAACCCCCCAACCAACCCTGTTCCCTGTGGCTCTGGGCCAAGGATGAGATGACCAGCAGAATATAGCTCCAGGTCCAGGGGAACCTTTCCCCTTCTCGTATCCCCAGCAGAGTCTGGAAGATGAGGCCCTCGGCCAAATACATGGCCACCCCTTTCTGGTCTGGGCTGAACTGGCGTTTGTTAGGGACTATAGGGTGTAGAAAAGGTTTCTGGGAGGAGGAGGGCTGGAGATGGAATGCATTTGCAATGGAGTAGAACTCAGGCAGCTGGAGGAGGTTGGGGGTGGTTACAAAGATGTCTGGGGTGGCCGTTCAGTGGGCAGCAGAGAGAGACCTCGCTCCAGCAGAGGCCGTGTGTTGGCGCCATCTGGGAAAGATGCGACCGGCAGCAGCAAGGGACTAAGGGTCCCCTCACCCTCCTCAGAGCCAGGGCATCCTCCTGCCTGCGGAGAAGGAACCCAGCTTTCCTGTCTGGTCGGGCACCTGGAGAATAGATTTAGGAGGGCTCAGGGAAGCATTAGCAGGAGAGGCGCCCACGGCAGCGGCCGGCGTGAATGAATGGACAAGAGCAGCACGTGATGAGCACATCGGTAGGTAACACGCTGAAGCCCCCGAAAGTCATCATATCCTAACAGGTTAAGCATCCCTCCTGCAATGCTCTCTCACCCAACCTTCCTTTCATGCCAGGGCAGGGGTTGGGACGCGAGGGCCCCCTTGGCCCCTTCCGGGTCAACTAGCCGAGACCTTGAAGAGACCTGACTCTGCCCACCTGCCTGCCCCGGAGGCCGGCTACCCAGAGGAGCACAGCCACTGTTGACACCCACGTGTCCCACTTCACCTGTCCCGGGCCGTGGCAGCCAAGGAGACCGAGGTGGGTGACTTCAGGCCCGTGCTGTCCATGCCCAGGCACCAAGCCTGATCAGATCTGACTCCCTGCCAGGAACACTCAAGCTCACACACCTGCCTGAGGCTCTCAGGTCCCTGCTCAGGCTGCTGTCCCTCCCATCCCCGCCGGATCACGTGGACGGCAGGAGCTTCCCGCTGCGGGCAAGCACACGGTGGTGCAGACCCAGCAGGACGTCCCCCCCGCCGCCTGCCATCTTACAAATGTCACAGAGCCCGTCTCCAGGCACCAGCTCACCTGCCATTTGCTGTGCCCCACCCACCTTCCACCCTCAAGAGGGCAACACAGGGCTGAGGTCACTACAGGCCACAGCCTACGGAGGAACAGTGGATAAAAGCCGACGGATCCCAACTTCTGCGAGGATTCTCTGGGGCCAGTGGTAGGGCCCTCCTAGGAGACCTTTGTAGGGACAGAACCAAGCCCACTGATTATGGGAAGGGCCCCAGAGGAGGCTGTGACGTTTCGCACACTTTGGAGAGGTGGGGAAAGGAAGAAGTTCGCTGGTGACTCAGGAGTACGGGGGCCAAGACAAAACTCTGGCCCCTGCCCACAGCCTGCAGTCTTGCCACCATCTCTCTTTGCCCCCACGACTGACTGCTCCCTCCAGGGACCTTGTCGAGAGGTATGATCTGTCCCAGAGACCCAAGGTAAGCATGGAGATTTCAATCCATAAAACTAGCAAACAAGAAAGGATGAGTCCCAGGAGTGATAAGCCCAGTGTTGGGCCTGTGTGGGGTGGAGAGGAGTGGATGCATCCCTGTGATCCCAAGGGATGGGGGGGCGGGGCGCAGAGGAGATCTCTGTGAGAGGAGCCAGGAGCATGAAGCAAGAGCTTACCCAGTGAAGAGGTGGCTTTAGGACAAGGCTTAGGGGTGCTCAGCCTAACACTCCTTTAATGGGTGGCACACCGCAGCATCCCTGAGACAAGATGCCAACACCTCTCAGGATCGGCTTCACCCCAGATCTGGCATGGGCAAGAGGAGGGATCTTCCAGGGGGACCCCAGACGTGGAATACAGTCTGGCCCACTCCCCAGCTGGGTGTCCCCGGTTCCTCCCTTCCTCAGTGGAGAGCCCCATCCAGGCCTTCCCTCAGCCTTCCTCAGAGAGGGGCTCCTTGGCTGCAGGCTGGAAGCTGCAGGAGCGAGGTGCTCTGAGAACCTCTCTAGCCCCGGGACCCCCCGCTCGGGCTGAGCTGACCCCCATTCACTCTCCAGTTTCCCTGGGCATTTCTCTTCCTCTCACGCAGCGCTTGCAAATTGGTGGCCTGAACACCTGTTTGGCTCCCCACACATAGTTTGGTTTGGTTCTGAAGAGGATTTTACATAAAAATACAGAGTCCCAGGTTTCTTGGGGTGGGGGGGGGAAGTCCCGTCAATTTTGCTCTAAAGAAAATTGTCTTAAAAAAAAACAAACGATCTGACAATAGTGGGCTGGTATCCCACATGGAAACAGCAGAAGCAGAGCGACCAGCCCCCTCCCAGGTCAGGCGGGGGGCTCTCATGGCTCCCCACACTCCCCACGTCCCCACTACCTGGCCAGGTGGCGCTCAGTCATTTGCAGGGCCTCCTTCAGGTGTGCAAGTCTGATTCCTCTGCTGCTCCCAGCTGCCCTCAGTGCATCTCTTACCATGCCCTCTCTTCTCCTGCCCTCCCAGAACATGCCCTAGATCCACCCTCATCACTGCACTGGGGTTTATGTTCCGCACACAGCTGTCTGCTCCAGCGGATTGCAAGCCCCTGGAGGGCAGGAATAATCCACACGCTCCCAGGAGTTGCCACAAGTTCTTGGTGGATGTGCATTGAGTGGCTACGTCTCTCACTGATTCTCAGGCCCTCAACCGCCTTCCGTTGCCCACGTGGTTCCAACATCTTCCCAGATCCAGAGTGGAGGTCATGATACCTACAATCTCTCCAAGGGGAGGGGGTGCCCTTCCAGGTCTTGGTGGGGAGCAAAGGGACGAGGAGGGCACTTTGCCTGACCCTCCTGCTCTTTGAGGTGGCCGACCTCACTGGAAGTGTCAAGGCGCTCACCCAGCTTTTTTCTTTTTTAAGATCTTATTTATTTACTTAACAGAGAGTGCACACAAGCAGGAGGAGCAGCAGAGGGAGAGGAAGAAGCAGACTCCCCACTGATCGGGGAGCCTGATGTGGGGCTCGATCCCAGGACCCCAAGATCATGACCTGAGCCAAGGGCAGAAGCTTAACCGACTGAGCCACCCCGGTGCCCCGATTTGTTTTTTAGTTTAGAGCATCTTTATAGGGCCGGAGGATGATTTTTGTATTTCTTAATAAAGGAATCCTCAAATCAGATAGGATTTGTAGCTATTTCACCAATCCCCAGAGCGCCAGTTACAGAAGCCTCCTCCTCTGACTTGCAGCGTCCAGCCACCTCCAGCCAGTAGGCACCAGTAAGGTCTGAGCTGGGCTGGTCCTGCTTCTCTGGTCTCCTCAGACCTCTTCGCACTGGGTAGGACCCCACCTGGATGAGGCTGTGGGAAGGCCCAGGGGATAAGCTTTCTCCTAGAGGCAGCAGAGCACACCTAGCTCTGGGTCGTCCCTCGGTGCTCCCGCACTCCCATCTGGTTATCAGGGAGCTCCAGGTTGGTAGTGAGAGCTCCCTTCATTATGGAAAAAGCAGCTTAATGTTCTAGAAACTCACTTTCCTCTCTTCCCCCTCCTCTCCCTGCCCTTATTTCTCCTCAATTCATCAGGTGCAAAGCAAGCATTGTCCAGTCATCCTTCACAAGGAAGATGACACTTCTCTGCTTTTTAAAGATGTGAGCTCCAGGCCATGGACACAGCAGTAGAGAACAGCTATATTGAGTGAACCGTTTTTCATCGGAGTGCCCCAGTGATGGGTGGCATTCTTGGGATAATTGAATGAGATAAGGACTCAGCTGCTGGACAGGTTCGGTCTACATTCAGAGTTAGGGCTCAGGAAAAGGCCAGGGATAGGACTCAGCCTAGTCTAAAGATAAGGCCAGTGAGTGACCAGGGTCGGGGCTCAGTGTGTGACCAGGGTCAGGGCTGAGTAGAGGACCAGGCTCAGGGCTCAGTGTGTGAACAGGGTCTGGGCTCAGTGTGTGTCCAGGGTCGGGGCTCAGTGTGTGACCTGGGTCAAGGCTCAGTGTGTGACCAGGGTCAGGGCTCAGTGTGACCAGGGTCGGGGCTCAGTGTATGGCCAGGGTCAGGGCTCTGTGTGTGACAAGGATCAGGGCTCAGTGTGTGTCCAGGGTCAGGGCTCAGTGTGTGACCAGGGTCGGGGCTCAGTGTGTGACCAGGGTCAGGGCTGAGTACAGGACCAGGCTCAGGGCTCAGTATGTGACCAGGGTCGGGGCTCAGTGTGTGCCCAGGGTCAGGGCTCAGTGTGTGATCAAGATTGGGGCTCAGTGTATGACTAGGGTTGGGGCTCAGTGTGTGTCCAGGGTCGGGGCTCAGTGTGTGACCAGGGTCAGGCCTCAGTGTGTGATCAAGATTGGCGCTCAGTGTGTGACCAGGGTCAGAGCTCAGTGTGTGATCAGGGTCGGGGCTCAGTGTGTGGCCAGGGTCAGGGCTGAGTACAGGACCAGGCTCAGGGCACAGTGTGTGTCCAGGGTCAGGGCTCAGTGTGTGACCAGGGTTGGGGCTCAGTGTGTGACCAGGGTCGGGGCTCAGTGTGTGACCAGGGTCGGGGCTCAGTGTGTGACCTGGGTCAGGGCTCAGGGTAGGCCAGGGTCAGGACTCGGTATATTCTTTCTGACTCAGCTCCCCAATCTCTAGTGTAAGCCATTCCTTACCTACAGAAAGCAAAACAACTTCTTACTCTCCTGCCTTAAAAGCTCTTATGAAAAGAAGGAGGAAGAGGAGGAAATGTCAGTGGCTCCTAGTGGTCCTTAGGATTACACAGCAGACCCCGAGTCCCCCCACAGCCTGTCCCCGCCGGCTTCAGCTCTCCTTGCCTCTCCCATCCACTCAGCCTCCAATGAGGGCAGATGAGCAGCTTTCAGTCCCTCCAGTGCTTGACTCCCTCATGCCTCTGTGTTCTCTGGGGCCGCTTCCCTTTGTGGACTGACCCCTGCTTCTCCTCTGTCTTGCGTACTGGTTAGAACTCGGGCTTTAAAGTCCAGCACAGCTGGGTTCAGAGCCTGCCTTTAGCACTTGCTTGCTGTGGGACTTTGGGCAAATAGCTTAGCTTCATGGGATTACAGGGGACAGTTCAACAACCCCCGTGCATGGGCCAGAGTGATGCTTTCAGAGCGCGCCCACAGACAGGTTTTGAGGCATATTACTCATTGTCATCATCCATTATTCCCCACTGGCTGGCATGTTTGATCAACACTCGGCATCCCTTTCCTACCCCCTCCTCGTGGCCTTGCTGGACGTCTGTGGCTGGAAAGCTAAAAATGACACTTTCTGGGCCCCCTTGCAGCTGAGGCTCCGTGTCTGAGCTATGTTCCAGCAATTAGAGGCACTTTGGCAAGACTCGGAAGGCAGATTTGGAGGCTGTATGGCTGCTCTGGGCTGCTTTCGGCCCGCAGCCCAGTTGCGCAAATGCAGCAGCATTTCAGCATGAAGTCTTCAGAGTCAAGGGTGCAGAGAGGCGGGGGCACGATCCTGGTCCTTAGACCCGCTGGTTCCAATGATTCCTCCCCACCCCCCACATCCTTTTGTTACTAAAACTGATGACCACAGTTTAGAGGCTTGAGATAACACAAATTAATTCTCTTATAGCTTTGGAGGTCGGAAGTCCAAAGTCTTAACCCAGTCTTGCTGGGTTAAGATCAAGGTCAGCAGGCCCGTGTTCCTTCAGGAGCCGTAGAGGAGAATCGATTTCTAGGCTGTTCGCATTCCTTGGCTGATGGCCCCTTCCTCCACCTTCAAGCCAGCTTCTGTCATCCCATCTCCCTTTTTCCTCCTCTGACTCTGCTTCCTGCCTCCCTCTTCTATGAGGACTCTTGTGATTATATTGGGTCCATCTGGATAATCCAGCATAATCTTTCCATCTCAAGGTTCTTCACTTAATAACAACCACAAAGTCTCCCTTGCCATATAAAATAACACTCACAGGTTCAGGGAATCCGGCACGAGATCCAGCCCACCACAGTGCCTTTCTGATTGCAGCCAGGATGGCAGCGTGCTGGCTGGTCAGGTCTGTGCTGCTCTTGGAGCCATTCCTGGAAACCCAGCCTCAAGCCTGCTCCTTCAGCCCCTCCAGTGATTTTGTAAACACCCAATACCCTGTATTCAACCTCTTTCTGCTTAAAATGCTGTAGCTTCTGTTTCCTGCACCCAACCATGACTACAAACCAGTATCTTCCAAGACTCAGTTCATAGAGCACCATCTTTGGGAAGCCGCCTCCAATTCCTCCAGGGCTTCTTCCTCCTTCCTGTGGACCCCACAGCTCCTCCTACTTCAACTTTGTGTAAATGTTATCTCCCCTCGTGGACCATGACTTCTCCATCGAACCAACCTTGGCTTGGGATCTACCGTAAAGGAAGGCTGCACAAGGAAACGAACCAGAGGCCACTGGCTGAGAGCAACTTCCTGCGTGTCAGCCCTCCAGAGGCGGGCAGGGGCGGGCATGCCCTGGGGAGGATGGGGATCAGCCAGAGAGGGCCGGGCTTCCCCGGGACAGCCAGCAACACAGGGAGGAAAGCCAGGGATGGGAACACAATCTCAACCTCACAAACCCTGGGGCTCCAAGGGGCAACAAACGGTCCTTTCAGATACAGAAGCAAGTCAGCAGGCACACATATGAAGCAGTACATTTGTCAGCTCCAGAGCTGGGACTTGGTG